>NW_017306315.1:1607900-1618736 GCF_000935625.1 Nanorana parkeri
CTGGCTGTCCGTCATCTGCTGTCTTCCTCCGCCCACGTTAGCTGCCATAGGCTGGGAGGAAGACTGCAGAGCTGTGATTGGCTGGATGGCAGGACAGTGCGGGACCTGAAGGGGGGTTTCACATCGGACAGGAGTGATGTCGGACAGATCGCTGTACCCCTCCCCCCCACACACACACACCAGGAGACGAAAAGGACACACCAGCCATGTGCATGTGTAAATATGGCGTTTTTCCCGCCATTCTTACATCACTGGGGGGTGTGTCCATTACTAATTAATCAAACAGCATGGGGTATATATGTGGTATGTGGATATCATAATATTGTCACATCTCTTGCCTTGAAGAAGGGACCCTGCGTGGCCATCTCTTCTCCTCTTCGGCCGCTCTATAGCTGCAGCGGCTGAAGAGGAGAAGAGACGGGAGAAAGTTCAGCTCAACTGGCTGTCCGTCATCTGCTGTCTTCCTCCGCCCACGTTAGCTGCCATAGGCTGGGAGGAAGACTGCAGAGCTGTGATTGGCTGGATGGCAGGACAGTGCGGGACCTGAAGGGGGGTTTCACATCGGACAGGAGTGATGTCGGACAGATCGCTGTACCCCTCCCCCCCACACACACACACCAGGAGACGAAAAGGACACACCAGCCATGTGCATGTGTAAATATGGCGTTTTTCCCGCCATTCTTACATCACTGGGGGGTGTGTCCATTACTAATTAATCAAACAGCATGGGGTATATATGTGGTATGTGGATATCATCATATTGTCACATCTCTTGCCTTGAAGAAGGGACCCTGCGTGGCCCCGAAACGTCAGCTCTTTTTGATTGTCGTGACACCATTGTCCAATAAAAAGGACTTATTCATTTTAACTTTTTCTCAACTTTGTGTTTTGCACGGTGCCATCCGTGTTAGTTACTGCAAGCACCACTTTTGTTTACTGGCCGGGACTGCTGAAAGGTGTGCGGAGAGCACCCCCACCAACTGCAACTTGATTTATCTGGCATCTCATCCTGCACCCCAGCAAGGAGGCCCCCTATTTGGGTACGTTTTTTTCTTTGCTCAACCATTTGGGCAACTACATATACAAATACCACTGTTGTGGCTTTGAAGATTGTGATATAATACACAATATGGAATCACAGGGGGAACACCTTGATGACACAACCTACACTTGTGCATTCAATAAACATGAAATCGATTCCATACTATTCCCTGCTAACCCTGTCGCAGCATTTGGCTCAGACTCTGCAATTGATCTTTTTAGAGATCTAAAGAAACTGAAGAAAAAACATGTGGACTTGGAGTTACACGGATTTACTCTCTCTGAATATTATAGAGCAAAAAAGATCCCCAGAGGATTCCGGATACGAAACCAACCCACTATAGGAAGACAGAGCAGAGAATTCTGTGATAGGTGGTGTTGAAGAAACATGCTTCTTGTGATTGAAGAAATTAAAACACAACTATGCCAAATTAATAAGGATATCTTGTTACATGAAACAAAGATCCACAACAAAATGGCTGATGATGTCGCATTTAATGCCGAAATGGAAAGGATTAATTCTGAAACACATATTTATGCTGATAAAATCCGTGCTGCAAAACGCGAAAAATTTAAACAAGTATGCCAGGACTACCAGGATGGTAGAGTATATCCCTGGCTTACTGGGAATACATTCCAAAGACGACGCAGGGGTGGTGCCTTTATACATAGGGGAACAAGACAACGTTTCACCAAACGGAATACTAGCTCCAGTGAGAGCGAACGACCCACGGAAAATCCATCAACAGATAGTGATGTAACTACAACACAAATGCAGGACACTGCCGCTGTGGCCGGACCAGCCCCCTCATCTACTCCTTTTTTAGGAAGAACCGGAAGAAACGCACAAGAAGAAGCAGGAAGAAGAAGGAACTCGGGACCATCCATCAACACGAGACAACAACGACTCAAAAATGCCCGATAATTAATTTGTCATCTAGAAACATCTCCGACACCGAAAATCATGTCCTCAGTAAGGGCTTTTCATTTTGTCCATCTCCAGCGTTCAATGACTTCCAGTTTGAGATTGACACTTTCAAGCTGGAACAATCATTGAAACTCAATTTAGTCATCAATCCTGTACCAAATGCATAGATTCATCTACCCATAAATTTAAGAACAAAAGCTCCTTCATACCGCCGCGACAATTTGCATCGATTGAGACCTATATTAAAACCGTCAGATATGATACCCGTAATGTTACGGATCGGAGAAGAATGTACCATCATCAAAACCATTCAAATCTGACAAAGGCAGAAATAAATGCTCTAAAATCTTTACAGAAGGATGATTCCATTATTTTGAAACCCGCGGATAAAGGGGGAGCCACCATCATTATGGACTATGCGAACTACAAAACAAGTTTGTACAATCTGCTATCAGATTCATTTACATATCTCCAAATCTCGCATGACCCCTTAAATTCAATTCTCAAGAAATTATCATCTCTAACCAACCTCGACCAGAGATGGATATCTGAAGACGTTGCTGAGTGGCTTTACAATTTACATGCTCGCACACCAGTGATATATGGTCTACCAAAAATCCATAAGGGATACGATCCACTCACTTTTAGGCCCATTGTGGCCGGTACCAACTCAGTACTACAACCACTGGCGATGCTACTAGACCCTTTCTTACAACCAATGGTGAAAGCTCTCCACTCTTATACTCGTGACACAAACGACTTCATCAGGAAATTAAGAGATATTGATAACATGCATTCTGGCTGGATACTATTAACTATGGATATATCTGCCTTGTATACTTGTATCCCCACAAATGGGGGACTACAGGCAGTAGAATATTTTCTAACCCGTAGAGTGGTAACATCACCGCCAACGGCTTTTATCCTTGAGGGGTTAAGAATGGTACTTGAAAACAACTACTTTCGATTTGAGAAACAGTACTTCCTCCAGACAAAAGGCACTGCAATGGGGAGCTCAGTCGCCCCCTCTTATGCAAATTTGTTTATAGGCTATCTTGAGGAATGCTTTATTTACCCATGTGAATTGTTCGAACATGTGAGATTGTGGACGAGATACATAGACGATATCTTTGTGGTATGGTCAGGATCTAACGATGATGCACAGATTTTTGTAGAATACCTCAATACACTAGCAGAGGGTATTGTTTTCAATCCGGAGATGTCACACTCCAATATTGCATGTTTGGATGTAATGGTAATGAATAACCAAGAACAACTCACTACCTCATTATATACCAAGCCCACTGATCGCAATGCGTTGTTCTCCTATAGCAGTGCGCACCCCGATGCTCTGAGAGATTCATTGCCCATCTCTCAGTTCATTTGGGTTATGCGCATTTGCTCAGATGCCACGGATTGCGAGATACAAATACAAAAGATGTTTGACAAATTTAGTGACAGGGGCTATCCTGAAAATGTACTTGAACACACCCTTAAAGTGGCCAGGGATAGATTTAGTACCCCTAAACCCCAAGAGACATGTTCTAATGGTACATTATTTGTAACCAATTTTAATCCCTACTCATACCAGGTGAAACGTACGATACAAGGGAATATAAATATCCTGAGAGCTGATAGGACCCTAGCCCCTATCGTTAAACATACACCTCATGTTGTCCACTCGGGAAATACATCCCTATGGGATTACCTAGTCTGCGCTGATCCACACTCTAAATATGGTACTGTACCATATAAACTATCTAACAAACAGGGATGCTATAGATGCCATAATTGTAGCGTCTGTAACTCCCTCATTATTGGTGAATCATTTTTTCATCCATATACGGGTAAGAAATATCCTATTCACAACTATCTGAACTGTGTATCGGACTACTGTGTATATATATTGAAATGTCCTTGTTCACTAGTCTATGTGGGAAAAACCATTAATGCGTTCAAAAAACGATATCAAAAACATAAAAGTGACATTAAACTAGCAATTGAAGATACTAAACAAGGAAAGGATATTGACCCAAATAAACCAGTAGCGATGCACTTTGCACAATTGAATCATCAAACACATGAGCTTAAAGCGATGGTTATAGAACACGTACCGAGACCGCACAGAGGTGGTAATAGAGACAACATATTGTTACGAAGGGAAGCTTATTGGATACACACTTTGAATACAGTGAAACCAAGAGGATTAAATTCCTCCCTATCACTATCATGCTACCTAGTTGAGTAGCTGCCAACACTCACCCCTCGGATGTCCATATGATTATTTCTCTTAGGTATCCAAATAAAAATATATATACATTATCGAAATAATTTCTATAGCTATAGATTAGATGAACCATATGATTCCAGAGTTGACTTCTTCGTTTCATGTTGTTAGTATGCTCTGTATGTTATATGTGATATATTGTTTGTGTATATATATATATATGTAGCTCCCCCTATCTTCAATAACCCTACTTTACTTTTATTTTATTTTTATCTTTATCATCTCCATGTTTTCCTTTTTTTTGTGTGCCATTTGTGGCTTCTGATTTTGTACGTATTGATGTCCATCACGGGTCTTATTATATTCCTTTATATATGTTTATGTTTTTTTCTTTATTCAGATACTCGGTGTTGTGCCTGTGTGATGGTGACATTTCTACATTTGTTTTTTCCGCACATAGCTGATACACAGGTCGGCACATGCGCAGTACGATTGTGGAGAATTGTATCTACCTATTACCTTGGTTACCTATGACGCGTATTGTATGCGCCGACAAACCGCAATACTAGGCGACTCTGTGTACACCATTGAAGGATACCGGACCATAATGCCGCTATACAGCGTTCAGATGTCACATGCAGATCATTGCGATGACGGACAACACACCGCCACAACACCGATCCTGAATCTTAGATTATGGGCATCATTTAGTAAGTCATTTTGATAGTTTATATATGTGATTTTTAAATAAGATTATACGTTTTAAATATGGTGTTTTTCCCGCCATTCTTACATCACTGGGGGTGTGTCCATTACTAATTAATCAAACAGCATGGGGTATATATGTGGTATGTGGATATCATCATATTGTCACATCTCTTGCCTTGAAGAAGGGACCCTGCGTGGCCCCGAAACGTCGGCTCTTTTTGATTGTCGTGACACCATTGTCCAATAAAAAGGACTTATTCATTTGAACTTTTTGGAGTGCTGGTGACCTATTTTCTCAGCACTGTAAATCCCTGTTATTTCTGCCTTAAACTGCTGACCGCTGCGCTGTGCCTTCTTGCTGACCGCTGCGCTGTGCATTCTTGCTGACCGCTGCGCTGTGCATTCTTGCTGACCGCTGCGCTGTGCGTTCTTGCTGACCGCTGCGCGTTCTTGCTGACCACTGCGCTGTGCGTTCTTGCTGACCGCTGCTCTGTGCGTTCTTGCTGACCGCTGTGCGTTCTTGCTGACCGCTGCGCTGTGCATTATTTATGCCCTACACCGCTGACCTCTCCACTGTGCGCTATTGCTGACTTCTGTATCGTGCATTATTTCTGCCTTACACTGCTGACTTTTGAACTGCGCGTTATTTGCTGACCTCTGTACTGTGCTTTATTACTGAACTCTGTACCGCTGACCTCTGTACTGTGCGTTACATTACTGACCTCCTTACCGCTGACCACTGGACTGTGCGTTACATTACTGAACTCTGTGTGTCATCCTGCTGACCTCTGTACATTTCTGCAGTGTGGGACCTGAAAGGAGGCTCAACAACGCTGCTGAAGGCTTCACCTTGTTACATGGAGGCAGCATTGATGACCCTCCCCCCAACACCCCCACCAGGAGAGGAAGAGAGCACCTGAATCAGTGAATTGTAAGTGCACTGCTTTTTCTGGGTAAAGGTGCCCCTGCACCTGACGATTAGCATACCATAGTCGCGGATGATCCCGCAAAGTACGATAATCGGCAGGTGTATGGGCAGCGTGTGGCCGCATCTACTGTACGGTCGCACAACATTCATCTTCCAAGCACTCTGGAAAACCTGCCAAAAATCGTACGATTTTCGGCGGGTTGGTGGCATGCTCAGAAGACGAAAGTCGCACGGGCTGGTGTGCGCAAGCGCACACTGCCCGCTAAGCATTACAATAATCAGCAAGCCCTCCCCTCGGCGGGGAGGACTTGCAATGATCACAAGTACGATCTGCCTGTCCAAGATGGGCACATTGTACAAAATTTTGATTACCTTACAACCATTGCACAACGAAAGTCGTGCAATCGTTGTAAGGTGTATGGGCAGCCTTACACTGCTGACCTCTGCACTCTGAGTTACATTACTGACCTCTGTACTGCTGACCTTAGTACTGTGCATCACACCGCTGGCCTCTGTACTCCGTGTTGTTACTGATCTCTGTACTCTATGTCACACCACTGACCTGGCGGAGTTAAGTCCAGGGCAGGGTAGGGGTTAGGTGCGGCAACTGGTGGCGAGTAACTTTTAAGGCCTGGCTAGTAGCTCAGGACTTGAAATTTTGAGCCCTGACCTAATCAATATCTGATATTGTATTATTCTCTCTGCTACTTTGTTCTATAATCTACATTGTTCGTATCTGTTCTATTATATGTTGCTCCTGTTATTTATTATTGTTATCTTAATTGCCAGCTTATTGCCTATTTGATGGCTCTGGGATGCATGTTATTCAGGCTGCAGTGCTGTTTTATGGCATGTTTTTGTTTTTTGTCTTTTCCCACACTCGACTCAGTTGTTCGAGTGTGCTGTCCCCATTCGTGTGCCTTGCGATCATTAGAATGAGTTGAGATGCTTCTCCCGGTTTCCATGGTAATGGATGACGCGGATTGTCTGCGCGGGCGCATCAGAACTGGTGGCGGAGACTCGTGTGGTGTTCCGCGATCTCCGGTTTGTGAAGTTTTTTCTTTTTCTTTTCTTTTTTTGTCTGTCCATCTCAGCGCCTATTGCCAGTCTAACTGCATCCTAGAACCGGACCCTAACTGCATGCTAGAACTGGACCCTGACTTCAATGGGTATGTCATAGAATCTATACGCTTGTATGTCACTGTTTACTGTTTTTAGTATACATTTAAATATGGCGGATTATGCCATTATGATGTCACAGGGGGGGTGTTGTTTTTGATAATTGGTTAACCTCATGAGGTATATATGTGGTCTTCAAATGCTATTATATTGTCACGTTGGCTCTTGTGTTCTTGTGACGTCTATGTCCAATAAATGGACATGTTGGATTATTTTATTGAGTGCTGGTGATTCCTCTTCTCACATTGTACTTGCACGGTGCCATCCGTGACTATCACTGCAAGTACCATCTTCTGTATAGGCTCAGAATGCTGCAAGGTGTGCGGAGGATTCCCCTATCTATCCAATTAGACATCTATATGGCACTGGACTATTTATAATGAACTGGTTTAAAAGAATTATAGGTTTATAGTAGCAAAGGCATCATCCATTGTTCTAGATGTAGAGAATAACATTAATCTACCAAGGAATAATTGTCAACAACAAATATTAGAAACAGGAACTAAACTTGGGTAGTTGTGTAAATGTGCAATAAATGAGAATGATGCTGTATTTTCAACAAGGAAAAACAATAGAAATCATCCCTGGAGAAATAGCAGAAAAAAAAACGTACCTTCCATCAAAAAGGTTCATGTTTTAATTAGTGTCTCATATTTTTCTTCACTAAAACATTTTATCTGAGGAATTATTAGAGCTATGTGTGTTTACAGTTTTTAATTTCGATGTGTGCCTTGAGCTGCTTGAATCAGAACTCACAGCATATCTGATCTGATCCAAGTTATCCATGATACCACAATGTGTGCCACATGGGTGGGTCTCCCATAATCCCTGACATCCTTTGTGATTCTCCTGCAGCAGCTAATCAGCAAGGGTGAGGTAGTCCTCACCATCCAGGCAAATAAGCCAATAGATAAGAAACTTGGAGATCTACTTTCACTACTACCCCATCCTATGTCTCCTGACACTTTCAGGTTCACCATAGGAAGGAAAGCTCAGTTAGTGTCCAACTCCAGCAGGCAGAACACAGGCCCAGTTCTAGGTGTGGCCTGTTCTCTCAATGTGCTGCTGGAGATCAGGATGTCTCCTCTTGTGATTAAAGCAGCTCTGCAAACCTACCATGTGAACAGGTCCTATCACCTTTTAATGCAGCCCTTCTTGAAAAGTTTAAAAGTATTCTTCAAAAATAACTGGATGTGGCCACAAACAAACTCGCCTGCTACTTCACCCAGAAGATCAGGGAGCCAGGCAGCCACACCAATGACCTTGAGGGCAAAATGGATGATACCATAACTGTCATAGACAGACACATCAGGAACTTAGAGGTAAGCTAGATCAAGCCCTTCTATGGCTTGAAGATTATGAGAACTGCTCATGTAGAGGCAACCTCAGGCTGTACAGCCCCCTGAAAATCATTATTAATCTGACTCCCTGAACCACTGCTCTATTCCAAGAGCGTGCTGTGGCCATTCCTATTGGGAGACTGGAATTTGACTGTATACACAGGGCCCTGGACCCCAAAAAACAAAGCCCCCCTCCCATGTGAGACAATTGTCAAATTCATATTTTATCTCACTAAGTAAAGACTGCTTCAGGCAGCCCGAGACAAACCAGACCTCTGTTTCCAAGGCCACCATTACCAGCTCAGAGAAAATAAGGCTAGATAGGAATTTTAAGGTAACATGCATATAAAACACCAGATTATATATCTTTGGATGTAGATTCCTGTAGTACAGTCAATATAACCTTCCCTGAGTGGCTGTGAAAAATCATACAAGGATATTACATATGTTTTTGAAAATTTCTAAATTGGGAAAAAACAAACTATTTCGTATGAGGAATTTAAACAGCGCATGCAGGGATTCTTCATGGATGAACAACTTTCGACCAACCTTATGGACACCCTTAAAAAAGGTTTGAACACCGTGGATCCCTCTAACCCAGTGGTTCTCAACCTTTCTAGGGCCGGGACCATTTGGTAACATTTGCCAAGTTGTGGTGACCCCCAACGGTAAAATTTAGGGATGAAGCGGCTGCTGCAGCGACATCTGGCGGCATGGCAGGAGAACTGACACTGCTGCGCTAGGAGAGGGCTGAGGAGGACTCTCACCTAGCACAGCAGAAATCACACAGTGACCCACAGGTTGAGAACCACTGCTTAAAGGAGACAACGAATCCCACAGGAACACAAAAAATCACAGCAATAGTCCATTATACTATAATGTTCTATTGCTGGGATTTGTAGTCCTCTATAGCTAGTGTTATTCTGCAGTTTGCTGTATAATGATTATACGGCGCAATGCAGAATACCACCAGCTATAGAGGACTACAAATCCCAGCAATACATTATAGAGCAATGCAGAATAACACTAGCTATAGAGGACTACAAATCCCAGCAATAGTACATTATACTATAATGTACTATTGCTGGGATTTGTAGTCCTCTATAGCTAGTGTTATTCTGCAGTTTGCTGTATAATGATTATACGGCGCAATGCAGAATACCACCAGCTATATAGGAATACAACAAATGCCAGCAATAGTACATTACAGTCTATAATGTATCGATTAATCGATTAATTTTGATTAATTATAACGCACATACACATCCAACTACCATGGCCTATACACATACATTATTAATACAACCAAGCAGCTCCATCAGGTAACGAAGGGGAGGATGTCGATGTCCAGTGACGTCACGGACATCGACATCACCGGACTCCTCCCCCCTTCCATTCGTTAGCTGACTTGTGGAAGGGGGGGGAGTCCGGTGACGTCGATGTCCGTGACGTCACCGGATCTCCGACAGAAGACCCGGAAGCCGGCGGAGAGGTGAGTACGGAGCCAAAGAATATTGATCGATCAAAATAATTTTGATCGATCAAAAAAATTAACGATTAATCGTTAATTTCCGCAGCCCTACTTAATGGATGATGTCACAATAGTTGTTGTTCTCATCTATAAATCTATGTTTTGTTATTTGAAAACTTGAATAAATATATTGACATGGAACATTTCTAAATCAGGGGGCTTAACCTCCCTGGCGGTATGATTTTTATTTTTTTTCATGTCATTTTTCGGTCTTTTTTGTTTTTCGATTTTTTTTCGTCTTTGTCGTTTTTTTCAGTTTTTTTTAAATATCCCGCCGGTTCCGCCCCCTTGTGACGCGTACGCTCGCAAGCGACAGAATTCGGAAGACGGAAGCCGGCATCGGCCACAGAACACAGTACGGGTCGAGGGACAAGGTAAGTAAATGCTATGAGGCTTTCCCGAGTGTAGCTCAGGGTTACCACTTATGGTATGGAAAAGTAACCCTTAGCTACACTCGGGCAGGGCAGCCATCAGGGGGGTACGGCCAATACTCATGTAAGGGGGCCGGGCAGCCTGGGGGGCCCACCCAAGTCCCCTACTTGACTATTGGCCGACGTTGAAGGGCGAGGAGGCAGAGGCCTGGCCCTAGCATTGCCGCTCCAGCGGCTTCGAGACAAGCTGGGGCCCCATCAGCGACGCTGCTCATCTGATGTCGGACTGGCCGGAAGTGACGTCACTTCTGGCCGGTCCGGCGGCAGACGAGGCCATATGTGCAGGTAAGAGGAGCTAGGAAGCAAGGAAGGAAAGGATGGAGTGGGAGGGATGCAGCCCTGACCAACCCACCTGAGACCCCTTCAGAGCCCACCATAGACAGTCGCAGATGGGCTGTGCAGCATCTATGGTGGGCTCTGCAGGGTCACTCTCACTCTAACAATGTGCCCTGCGATCCCGTGTGGGCGATCGCATTGTGGCCGGAGGGCGTGGCTATGGCACCATTCACTTCAATGGCCCGCC
>NW_017306315.1:1618923-1622899 GCF_000935625.1 Nanorana parkeri
CAGCGGGGCAGGGGGGGGTGGTTGGTGGGGCGACAACGGGGGGGGAAGGGGAGGGCCCGGCCTAAAGCCATGTAAGGGGCCCCGAAATCTCTGAAGGCTGCCCTGATTTCACCATTACTGCTGTTTGCAGATCCTGCACCCACTATTATCCAGAAACACTGCCAAAAAACCCTTTGGTACAGTTCTATTGTCCAACCAGCTCCATAATATAAATATGGTTTTCATAACAAATGGCAAGACCTACTCAGCCTCTTTGCCAGAAAAGCCAAAGACAAGCTATAATCCCTGAAGCTTCTTCCCCATACCAAAGACACAGCAAAACTGCTCTCTCCAAGACCAGATCTACAATTCCTAAAAACTGCTATGGGAGAGATAATATCGGTACCAATTTTTCAATACCAAAAAAACAGTATCTGTGCATCTCTAGTTAACATGGACCTACTGTTGGACTAACAATACCCAGGAATGTGTGTGTTGGGGATCCCCTGATTCCACAGTAGCAGAAGGACTGGAATTTATGTTGCCTACAATTGGGTCCAGGGGATACCCCTCCCACCGCCCCAACACCATATCTACTTTAGACATTGTAGACCGCTGGGATCATTGGTCCAAATGTCTTAAATTTATTGTTGGTCATCCCTGGTGTATTCATTGCTCCCTGGGGTGACCTTCTGGTGCCTCATTTACTTTGAGCAGTTTGGATTAACCAGAACAATGTCAGCTCAATTTTTGATTTAGGTTAGCTGTTTATGGTTCACTGCTGTGTCTCTTCTGCCACCCCATATGGTTCATTCCTCCTTAGGCTCCAAACAAAACTTTCATCCCCATCCATACCT
Organism: Nanorana parkeri; assembly: GCF_000935625.1. Taxonomy (NCBI): domain Eukaryota; kingdom Metazoa; phylum Chordata; class Amphibia; order Anura; family Dicroglossidae; genus Nanorana; species Nanorana parkeri. Next base: position 1,619,760 of record NW_017306315.1, read on the forward strand.
CCATCCTCCCACAAACTTTACTATCTAGCCCACCACTTCCTCCCACCCCATTATCGCATTACACCCTCCCATCCTCCTCACCTATCCCCAATCCCTGAACCCCAAGGTTCCCAATCCCCCTCCAAACTTTATCTCCCCTATGAAGTCATTTGACCAGATAGTGGAGCCTCCCTTCTTTTGGTTATTTTATCCCAGAGCATGTACATTCCTAGCAGGCATGACTCTTTGTTGGCAGCACACACAGTTCTGTTCTTTCTCACAATCTATTATTTTCTGATTTTTCCCAAAAACTCAGACTAAAATATCACCCACCCCTTGAACTCTATGGCAATTGAGGTCACAGTGAACCACCTTGTATAGACTACTACCACCTGTAGTCTCCTTCTCTCAGACTTACCACAGCTTTAATTAAACTACCAAGATATTTAATGCTTTCTATTACTTCAAATGGTACAGCAAATACATCATTTGTCTACAGGAGACCAGATTTTCTTCCACCTCCTGTTCGAATGTTCCTAGACACTACCCTAATTTTTATATAGCTAGCACATGATCCAGGACATCCTCATAGACCTCTTACTTACAATAAGGGCTGAGAAAGATATGCGCTCATCCAAACACAAGTATATTTCTAATGCCTCATGTTTAACAAAGCCCATTGCCCCAACCCAACTACGAAACAGTGCAGATTTCCTCATCACCTCGCTTGCTTCCTCTCTAGAGGTTCCCACTTTTTTCAACATCTTACCTTTCCCACTATCTTAGAAAGACATCTGAACCTTTTTAACTGCTGACACAACCCAAATCTCATCCATCAAATCTATGAAAGCCTCAAATGCAATAGATCCTAATATACAGTGAATATATCTATACACATACACACACACACACACACACACACACACACACACACACACTATTCTGACTTTTTTAAAAGAGTAATACATATTTTACTTTCTGTATTACTGTATTACTGACATTTGTTTTTAGATCTATAGGTGTTTTCCACAATATGCTATTGCTGTTATTTACTTAGCATTGATCCTAAGCACTAAGAGGCAGTACACTAAATAAATGGAGCTGTTGAATCTTCAATATGTTGATTATTTTAATGCTCTACTCGTGGGTGAAATAGATTTGTTGCAACAGTAATCAATTGAATGTGTAGTAAAGTGATTATATTTATAAAAAGCTGGATCAACAATTTTTTTTATAGTCTATTCACTTAACCATAACTTTCTTAGAAATGCCATTCAGACATCTTCAAGTGAGTGAATATTGCAAAGTCAGCAAATGAAAGTGTCAATGTATTATGTTTAAATTGCTCAGACATGTATAACATAACGCTCTACATACAAAATGATGCTTTGCCCAAAGATAATTGTACTTTTTAAAGTAATTATGAAAATGGTAGATTTTTGTAATATACAGGCAGTATTAACCGCCTCCTGGCCGGCCGTTGTTAAAAAACTGCCGGCCAGGAGCTTCCTGGATGTGCCCGACACCCCCGCCGTGTGTCCTGGGCTCTGTTGTCCCCTCCTATGGGCCCGGGACCAGCTTCTTTGGTGTTGGCGGGAAGCTGGGGAGGAGATGGACAAAACCTCCATTGGTCCATGCCCTCCCCATTTTATGGGACCGGAAGCAATGCATATTGCATCACTTCCGGTCCCATAGCTGTCAGAGCTAGGCTCCAGAAGCCCCGATCTGCACTTCAATAGCTTATTTGGAGTGTAAAGGTGACACTGGTGGTCATTTGGACCCCCAGCATCACTTTAAAGAGTACCTATGACCACCATCTGCTATCACATGGGGGGCTTGTAACCCCCCCTATGTGTTGGCAATGAAAGTAAAGTAAAAAAATAACAGTTTTTAAAATTAACACTAAATAAAATACATCTAAAAAGAATTAAAAACATTTTTTTAAAGTCCCCCGTGAGCATGCGCGTCTTCAATTAAACATGCGTTGGGTGCACCTACGTATGAAAACGACGAACGCGCTACACATGTTGGGTATTGCCGCGCATGCCAGAGTGAGAGCAATAATTCTAGGGCCAGTATTTTTGGGTATTTCTAAACTGATGACCTGTGGGGGCTTTTAAAGGGTTGCCTATGGACTCTATGGGGTATTTAATGTTGTCCCTGTTTCACGGACGCACACAATTTTTAAGCTGGGCATGTTGGGTATCTATGTACTCATTGTAACCTCATATTTTATATTGCATAAAAAATGGGTATTTTATTGTGTTTTGGGGCATTTAAGTAATTTTTTCACTACATTTTGGGGTTTGATAAGAAGTTGCGCTAATATTGTGCAATATAAAAATTTGCAACTGCCACCATTTTATTCTATAGTTTCTTGGCTTTCAGAAAATATATCATGTTTGGGTAATTTCCAGGCCTAAAATGTGGAATATAACATGGGTGCAAAAAACTAAAAAGAGGCCTCAGTCATGAAGGGGGTAATCCCTGCAGTGAGGCTATTTTCATCTGGGGTGTAAAATAACAAATTTATGCTCACCCAAATCAGTGTAATATATCCCAATGCTAGTCATCATCAGCTGGTAAGCATCTGTTTTTTCATCTGCACTAGCTAGTGGTAATCACAATCAAGATGTCATTGCACTAAATGTGTATCCAGGGTTGAGGGGGTATAGAAGAGTAGACTTAAAGTTGTCCTGTATTCCCCAAAGTTTAGCAGTACCTGAAATGCTATGATTGATTACATGAATAAACTTAAACCCAGGGTATCTTTCCCCAGGCTCACAGTATTCTGTAGCTGTCAGGTTGGAGGACATAAATGAAAGGCAGCATTAGAAATAAACACACGTAATAAAATATTAGATATTTTTTTTATCAACAAAAGCCACAAAATATAGATTGACAGTAATATCTGGCAGTTACTCATTTTAGTTTCTTTCTTTCCTGCTGTGCAGAAGAAAGTGTCATTTGGTGAAATAATCACAAACAAGTCAAACAAAAAGAGAGAGATAAAATCATTGTTTTGGGTAGCAAAGTCACTCAGAAATCAAAAGACAATAAATTATCAACAAAATTATACAAAGTATGTAAGTCACAGAACTTAATTGTTAGAGCTGAAAATGCTGGATTTCGCCCACATTATAAAAAAAAAAGATTTTATA
>NW_017306315.1:1622941-1660813 GCF_000935625.1 Nanorana parkeri
TATAATATATAATAATATATAAAGAACCAGTTTTACACAGCATATATTACAATAGATGGCACATTTTGAAGAGCTAAAAAACATTTAGGTTCAGGCTATTTGCACATTACCCACACACACACACAGGGCTATGTTAAGGTTTGATGAGGCTGCCAGAAACATAATTTTAACTTCCATCCTCCGACCACCGTTTTTCTCTTGAAATACATCTATTATCCTCAGTTAAATTGCTTCATGCGCCATTTGTGCTGATTCTTCAGCAAAGTTGTAAATAACCATTAGAGTGCCATTATTTGTCTCTGTTTCTCTGCAATATTCTATTTTTCTTCTACCTCTACCTTCTCTCTACCTCTGTTCTATTCTCTTTAGATAAATATGCAATTTGTAATATATGTTGCCTTGTGAAATTAATTTTCTGCTGAAAGTATTACAGAATAAAAATACATATTTGTTTATTTTTTTTTTTACAGCACCTAATTGTTATGGTGCTGCTTTGCCACCATTTGATTTATACAGGATTAAAACAATTATCTCATTCAATTATTCTTTGACTATTAAACAAAAGAGGTAAAGCGCTTGAAAAAGTCAATTTGTTTTGCTTAACAAGAAACTGGTTGCTTACACTATATTTTCCAGCTATAAATAGTCAAGGGAATACTAATTACAATATGATTACTAATACTAATTACTAGTACAGTAATCTTTAATCTGCACATTGAAACATCCCTCATAAGAGCCAAATAAAGCAATACAAGATCATTTCTTTCTGTCATGTCATGGCTGAATGAAAGTGCATGTTACAGCATTCAGAAAAAGCTTTCCCTAAAGTAAAATCTTAGCGCAAATTGTTTATCCTATTGAATTTATCACCTATTCTTACACATTTCTTCATTTTAAGTTTGCATATTAAACAACTATGAATCAAGTGCAAAATAGAAATCAGTATATAAAATGTGTGCAATAAAATAACCTGCATTTTAAACAAAATAAAAAATGGATATAGGTGTATCCAGGCTCGTCTTTAATATTGATCGGACCATGGGGCAAACATTTTCTTGGGCCCCCCACCAAGAAAAAAAAATGTAAAAAATGACAACATGATTGTATATCTCCCTGAAAATCTCACTCCATTTCTGTTCTGTCCTTCAATATATGTGAATAACATGATTGATAGAATTACAATGCATGATAGTAGAAAGCCATGATTAGACATAATTAACATGCTTAGATAATCAGACTTAACAGAGACATGATTGTTGGTAATTTGACATGATACAGCGTTATTGAAGGTTTAACAGAGGAGGAGCCTAGTTTTCTCTCAACGTTTCGCGCTTAGGGGCGCTTCTTCAGGAGAGGAAGGTTGTCATTCAAATGTGCAGCCCGGGGCAACTGTGCAACATGCTGGGGGCTCCACAGTGAGAGGAGGGCGGACACCACTCGGTTCTGGTCGGGGAAATAAGCAGTTTCAGGACTTTTGGCTACCCTCGATGCCTCTCAGTTTATGCTGCTTCAGGTGGGATTCGTGGTCCGGGCCTCTCTCCCCTCATCTGCTTCGGTGACTGTGACCCAGGTGCTGTGCCTGGGCAGCCCTGCAGAGATGCACACACACACACTGACCCATTTGAATGACAACCTCCCTCTCCTGAAGAATATATACCACATCCATTACAGCGCCCCTAAACGCAAAACGTTGAGAGAAAACTAGGCTCCTCCTCTGTTAAACCTTCAAAAACGCTGTATCATGTCAAATTACAAACAATCATGTCTCTGTTAAGTCTGATTATCTAATCATGTTAATTATGTCTAATCATGGTTTTCTACTATCATGCATTGTAATTCTATCAATCATGTTATTCACATATATATGAAGGACAGAACAGAAATAGAGTGAGCTTTTCAGGGAGATATACAAATTGTATATCTCCTTTATATTTCTCCTTTTTTATTTTCTCACCTACCTGCCTCAGTCAGTCCTCGCCTCGTGCCAGTCTGCCTCTTCCGGATGTCCTGGACGTGAGTGAGGCACCCGTCCGCACAGCCTCACATCCTCCAGGGAAGCCATGACATGTCACGCTATGCGGGCGGGAGCCGGGGGAGAAGCTACCTTTAGGATGCGATCGTGCAGATCGCATAGGACAATACGTTATGGCATTGCTGTATGCGGCCGCTGCCATAACGTATTATACTATGCGATCCGATCGGCAATTTTCTGCGGGCAGCGGGCTCAAGGGGCAGATGCTTCGGGCCCCACAACCTTTATTGGGCTCGGGGCAATTGCCCTCTTTGCCCTGCGTTAAAGACGGCCCTGGGTGTATCGCTGAAATATATGGGTCTTCTGTCCCATACCAGTAATGACTCACCCTTACCTGGACCCAAGTGACACCAACACACCGTTATGAATGTTTAAAATGGGCTTAATTAAAACTAGCAATACGCCCTGGAGAGATAAACTGTTTAACAGAATTGGCAATATTAAATGCAGTCATGCAATACAACAGCTCAATACAGCTGCAATACAAAAGTAAACAGGATTGGTGTTCACTTTAACTGCCAGTGGAAGGCCCCACCCGAAGTACGCTGAATGAGTGGAGAACGAATCTGTCAGTTACACAACACAGACATACAATTTAACAAGGACCAAAGGAAATATGCGTGACTAAGAGAACCTAACTATCTCCTGTAGGTCCTAGCTAACCATTGGCCAGTGGGAACTCTACACACACAAAGTCTGCTGCGTTGGAACCCTTTAAATTCTGTGGTTGAGTACTCAGCCTTTTGCAAAACAATATTTTTAATCCACAGGATGCAAAGGTGTATCTTCACAAAGTGTCACAGTAACAAACATTAACAGATGCAGTAATCCACCTTCAGATAGAGCTGCGGCAGTAAACAGGATCTCGCAGGAATAGGCAAGAGGAATTTACACAAAGATGGCAAAAGATCTCTCACCATTCAGATGTACTTTATATATCTTCTTTGCAGCAATTGGTAGCTTCCTAACTGTCTCAGCCAAATGGATGGCAATGGATGCAACTCATGCTGCAGAATCCCCCAATCTGGATGATGATGACTGCAGAACAGAAATCCACCACTATATGTCACTGCACTGTTAGCACATCTTCAGAGCATAGAACAGGGTAGCATAGCATACTGAAACTCCCCTCTCATGCCTGTACCTCTCTTTATAGGTCTCCACAGGAATCACAGACTCTGGCAGTGCACAAGAGACAAAACACAAGGGACATTTCCCCCTATCTGGCTGCAGCATACCAGTCTGTGTCTCTCTCCTTCTGAATCTGATGAGCCCGCTCTCATTTGGTTCTTGGCGGGTCTAAACAGCCTGGCTGCCAATTACGACTCTCATGGGCTGCTTGCCAATCAAGTCCCTCCTTGCCTTTGGTGTTAGGGGTGGGCTTTCTTCTTAGCTACAGAAGTAACCAATCTCTCCTCCAGTCTCTGTGGGCTATCAGTCTAGCCAGAGAAATGCAGTGCAGTGTTTCAGAGAGCAATACTCTACCTGTGCTACATAGGACTTAATGGAAAACTTTGCAGAAGTAAAAATAAGGGCCAAAACAAGTTGCCATTGCTGACTAGTGATGGACCGAACAGGCCCGAGTTTGGTTCGAATTTGAACTTTAGAACATCCAAAATGTTTGAATTCGAACTCGAACTCAATGCAAATCTATGGGGGTAGAATTTTCAAAATCAATTGACCCCTTTATATATAAGAGGGCTTATATGCAATTATTGGCCATAAAAGGTGTATGGGGATCTGGCTACTGCCCTGGGGGACGGGAATCAATGAAAAAAACGCTTTCTAAAAATACAGTTTTTAAAGGAGCAGTGTTTTTAACATCACTTAAAGGGTAACAATAGATATGAAAAATTAATTTAAATATCATGCCTGGCGGGTCCTGGGGGGTATACGATGTATAGAACCTGCAGCAGCAAAACTGACATTTCTAAAGAAAAACATGTATATATTTTTTTTAAACGTGCAGTTCCCCCTCCCAAACAATACCAGATTCTGGTAGGAATGTTAGGAGGGACCAATTTTTTTTTTTTAAAGTGTGCGGTTCCAATGCCTGAAAAAAATCCTGGGCAAGATGCCTTTACTATGGCATTCTGTACCAAGCTGTTTAATGAACTTCAGTTGGGCTCTATACTAGGATTTGTATGGTCCCAAAACCCTACACGGATCATAATTCTTGGACCAACTTCCAACTTTTGCCCTATCTCCCTGATTAACATTGAGGCAAAATTGTTTGCCAATATACTCACCCACAATCTACATTAACTAGCCTAATTTTAAAAGACCAGGTGGGTTTTATACTGAGGAGACAGGAAAGAAACAATGTCTGCAGGGTCTCTCTCATTCTTCACATCATGCATCAACAAAAATCTTCCCTCATGCTCCTTTTGTTTGACATTATGAAAGGTTTTGATTCCCTCAGCTATATGGGTCTCCGAGAGATTTATTCTCACTTTCTGTCCTGCTAACAGTTTTGCAAGACAGGAAGTGAGGAAAATCCTACAACAGACACAGACAAAAATAAAAATCTAAAAAGGTTCAAGCGTTGCCGTACTCTATTAAAGAAACACATGTTAATTTCTGTCTGTGATGCTGTTGGAAAGTTTCCATTACTTCTAATCTGGTATAATGTTATCAGCAGTCCAGTAAGTGGGGGCGTATCTTTCTAATTAAGCCCATGATAACAGTAAAAACCAGATGGGGGTTCTAAACCTTTTCCATTCTATGCAAATCTAAGGAAGATGTTTTTGCTTTATACGAACTCTAAACAAGCAGGTACAACCAAGTAGATTGCCATAATAAATAATGATTTATATAATTTATGATGTTTTTATAGAACCTTTTGGTATAGTAATATAATATAGCATTTAATATAGGAGACTGGTAATAAAAGAGTTAACTCACTTATAAAAAAAAACAGTAAGATGTTAGATGGTAATAAAATAAATGCTTAATAAGCTAGTAGACTATGACTATTATTTTTAATTCTAAAAGATAAATCATTATTGAAGACTGTCACTTTTCAAGTATGCAAGTTTGGTTACTTTAAACATTTTAGCACAGATGTTCCAATTCTATGTTCTGTATATTCAAAGAACATGTTTAAGGACTGTTTGTTTCTCTACTCTCCTCTTGTATACTTTGACAAAAAATTTCAGAGAGAAAAACAATAATGTAGCTGCTGCAGCTGACTATGAAAAAAAAATCAATTAAACGTTTACTTGAAAACCAATGCAGGCCTTTACATAACACTTTAGTCATATTGTGGTTGACTGGCATTAAATGTTTGAACACAGCCACAAACACACATGCACAGACACACATAACCTTTTTTGTATACAATATTTCATCCCTCATTAGATATAACTGATTGTTAAAAGAACAAATTCACTTTAACCCTCAGTTAGGATCTAATTTTTTAGAGAGGTGTATTAAACCATGGTAGACAGCGATATAAATAAACTAAAACATAAATGTAAAAAACAATCAGAAGAAATAATGAATGGAATGAGGACACTGGAAGAGATGAAAGGTACTGTTATTTATGCTGAAGATAACACAGGGGTATAGTTGTGTTAAATATGATTGACTATTTAAATTAGACTATTTAAATGAGATAACAACACTTTTCTGTTATTCAAAGCTCACCCTACGGTTAAATTTACTAAATAATTTGTGGGTTTACTTTGAGAATTAAAGAGGGACAAAATAATGGATAAGGAAGAGGGCAAATATTTTCCCCCCTAGCCTCAAGGATCCCTATAATATATTATCTTCCCAAGGTACATAAGGATAGGAGGGTTGTTCACTAAGGAGCTGAAGGATTTAGCTGAACCTTTGGCTCGCTTTGGCTGCATAGACCAAACAGCTGCTGTATGCACTGTTATCAATAGTGCAACAGCAGCTGAACACAGCCAAGCTGAACGAATAGGCTCCAGCTCGGCAAGGCTGAACAAATAGCCGGAACGGGGAGAAAGAATGGTTGAATAGGATCGAAGCAACGGAATGTGGTTAAAAAATAGAATTTTAAAAAAGCATGGGGTTCCCATCCCCTATTCATACCAGTCCCTTTAGTTTTGGTAGAAATGTTAGGGGGACCCCTGAAATGTTAAAGGGGACCCAAATGCCAAAAATGTAAAAAAAACATGGGGTCACCCTAAAATGTTATACCAGACCCTTAATCTGAACAGTGGCCTGGCAGAGCAGAAAAGGGGGGGGGGGCGTGCTTTGTGAACCTTACAAGGCCACATACCCTCAACATTGGGAGGGTGCTTTTCCAGGGAACCCCCTATGTCAATGAGAACAAGGGCCTCTTCCCCACAACCCTGGCCCAGTGGTTGTGGAGGTTTGCGGCAGGGGGGCTTATCTGCATCTGGGTGCCCCTCATCACAACTCACTCCACCCATTTGTTTACATTCAGGCCAGAGAGTCGGCGGCTGACACTAATTGTGATTGATGAGGATCTGCATTGCTGGACACTTTTTTTTTTTTTTTTTTATTCATTAAAGGAATTATCAAAAACTGTGTTGTGTTTTTTGTTGAGACCTCTTGGAAAGGCACCCTCCCAATGTCCAGGCCATGTGGGCTGGTATAGTGCAGGAGAGAGTGGCTCTGGCTCTCCCCCCCCCCCTTTCCTGCTCTTCCAGGCTGCTATTTAGATTAAGGCTATGGGATTTTCGGGGGGACACCATGTTTTTTTTTTTCTTTTTTTGGCTTAGGGTCCACCCTAACTTTACTACCAGACCTAAAGGGGAGGGGACCCAACACTTTTTTCCCATTTACAATCAAATTTTTCATTCTGCTTCACTACCTCTGAGGTAGTGAACAGAATGACTAAACCAAATGAGGAGCCGGAAATTCAGCTATTCGCTCTCTGCTGATTCACCCCTTGGGGAATAGGAGTGAACAGCAGGGAATAAACTGCTGAACATTCATTTCAGCCAATCGAGATACTGCATTGGCTGAGACAAATATGCTCTTCCCTGACAGACAGCCACTTGATTATACATTTTATATTCCACACCACCGCTTTGTATGAATGTGCTCTTCCCTGACAGACAGCCGCATCTTGTCTGGCCGAACCAAAGGGACGTGTAGTGTGCTGAGTGCAGCCAATGTACGGCCACAAATAGCCATACACGCTGCAGTGAATAGCTGAAGAGGCTACAGCTCATTTCGGTTCGGCTCGGGTATTCATTCGGCTGCCTTCGGCATCTTTGTGGACAACACCCATAGAGTTACCTCTCAGGCTTTGGCCACTACTGCTCATTATTTTTTAAAAGACAGCAAACATTTGATTACCTTTTGAATGAAATACCTTATGGTGAATAACAGCTCCCAGCTCCAATTATGCAAATGCAATCAGCAACTTGTTGCAAGTAACAGATTATGTGGATTGGAGCAACATTCACCATATTTATTCCCAGATAACTTCTGTACAAGTCATTCTGAATTGAGAAAGCTGGTTGGATGACCAGTGAAATGTCTCCAAGAACAATACAAACTTTAGATGAAGATTACATTTTCACTACAGTAGATGTAGCTTCCCTCTATACTAATATCCAATATATACTAATATATGGTCTTGATGCCGTCAAATGGATTTTGAAAGGTAAATATGAATGGAAGAAGAAAGATTAACAGGGTTATTCACAAAAGGGTGAAGAGTTTGGAGAAGGCCAGAGAAGTGAACAATCTAGGACAACATAGCTGAACTGGAAAGAGAGCTGAATTGGAAAATGTTTCCAAATCAGCTATTTTGGCCTAGATTGTTCACTTCTCCAGCCTTCTCCAAACCCTTCACCCTTCTGTGAATAACCCTGCAAATGTTTAAATGTTTAGAATTTGCAATGGAGGTGAAACTACAGTATTTCCTATATGGAAATTGTTTCTATCTGCCAACCTAAGGGGTGGTGATGGGACAAAATATCCTCCCAGTGTGGTAAAAAGGGGAACTGGTCAAATTTATTTCTAAAGAATTAATTTTTAGGGGACATGTATATCATGTGGAAGGGGACTACAGAATCAAGGAAAGCATTTTTGCAATATCTATTATTTATTTGGACTCTAGTTAGAACCCCGTTTTAGCCTGTATGAAGTAATACAGCTTCTAGGGGACACTGCTGAATAGACTTATGTTCCGCTCCTACAATTGCCAAACAGACTAGAGTGACTACCAGTACTACATCTGAGATTTGTAAGCAGGTCCCCCCCAGTTGTGATTCATTCCAGCAAATCTTCTCCAGTGTTTGCTTCATGCACTAATATAAGTCTGCGTTACAGACTGTTTATGTAGTTTTTACTGCTGTCAAGCTCTTTGACTCAAAATAATCGCTGTTTTACTGGAAGGCCTGTGTCCTGGGATGCTGCTAAATTCCCCAAACTTCACACTATCTAACACTATTGTGTCTTATAATCTTCTATTAAATCACAGTTCCTGCAAAACCAAATCATCTAATCCTTCAGAATATTTGCCATACATTTAGGATAATGACCATAATGACACTATCAGTGTCTTTAGTTTTTGCACATATTTTATGCTTTCCTTTAAGTATAACAAGATCTAAAAATGTATACTACCCTTATCTAAAATATATTATATGCATAATCATTAATTGTTCCGACTGGAATAGGAGTATTGGTAATGAAATAATAATCATCCCAACTGGGAATAGGAATAACGTAGTTTCTGTGAGGGACACCAAGTGAACCACCTAACATAATAATTCACAATGGGATAAAGTTGAACAGTCAGTAGATACGTTGTTTCCAGTAGAGTAAATAACATGAACTTGTGGTTAGCTGCGTTGTTCTGCCGTTAATTGCTTTATCAATATTCTGGTGAGGAGGAGACTCCTTAGGAGAGTACATTGCAGCGAGGTTGGAAGTGGTACTGTAACTTTAAGAGTGCACGGAGTCCAAATACATAGAGCTGTTAGTAAGACAATCCAGGATGATGAGTGGATGGATGGGTGTCTGCAGCAGTGTACACAGTACCGGCCTGAAGATAGATCTATAACAGTCCAGAATGGAAAGGAGGAAATAAATGAATGGTTGCAAGCTTTTTCAGCAGAGTGGAGCTGGGGTAAGTCCAGTTAGATTAAATACATGATGGAGAGCCGTATCAGTGGGGAGAGTGAAATGCTCAGCATTTGTGGTTTACTAGGTTACTGAGCAAAACTTCCCGGATTTAACCTGACAGCTGGGTAGGAGCTGGGCAAGTGGGCGGCATAGGAGTTTGTTTCCGGAGCACAGCCAGTTAAGTATGTTACACAGTCCACCTTCTGTGGCACAAATAAAATAAAAGTCTGCTTCCTTCAGCACAAAAGGAAAGGAAAATATAGTCTCACTGACTTATATGGCTTGTACCCTTAGAGGGTATACCAGTCCCAAACTTTGGGGTGTCTCCTTAGCCAACAGGCTCCCAGCTGGGTTCAGCAATTTAATAGCAAAAGCATCTTGTCTGTTCACAGTGTGTTTATACAAACTCCTCACTACTCCTCAACTGCTCTCTAGAGCTTCCTGTGTATTTAAACCCACTTTCTCCTGCAGGTGAGCGAATACTCTTTTTTTCCCCTTTAAGGGTCGATAACCCAAACAGAGGGAAACTATAGCACCCTTCAAGGACCCAACCTTGCATCCTGTACACTAGATTTGAACAGAAAGGTTATACAAGGAGTAAATTGAAAGCTACATGTCAGGAGATAAGTTATGCATAGATAATATATTTTAATGCAGAAATCAGAGTAAAAAAACCTCTAAATGTAATTATTAGTATGCTTTTGTTACTGACTACAGTATACATTGATGTTTTTTGGTTGCATTTGTCACTTGCACATTATTTATTATCTGGACACATTGCTGTTATTTATTTATGGTGTTTTACGCACATTGGATTTTATTGGTCAATACAGTTTGAGTTGTTTTATCTAATAGAACTCTGTTTTATTTTAGTTTTAGAAATATTTTGATATTTTATACAGCCTTTGTATAGGTAGCATTATTCATTCATGTGCTTTAAATTGTATCCAGATCACTGGGTATTTGCTCTTGAATAGGCTGCCCATTTGTCATTCAAAAACTTTTTTGCTTCTCCGGGATAAGGGAATTGTAATCTATTCTCATCCATGCATTTTTCCCTGGTGCATGTTCATTGAGATCAATGGAAAGGCATGAAAATGCATCTCAACACATATTAACTTGCATTTCAATACACTTTATATTAAATATCCGTTTTTGTATCTTAACACACAGCAGAATGATTAACAAATACTTAACAAATACTATACTAAATGGTTTCACAGTACAAATCCAGAGAGCAAATATAAGGGGGTATCTATAGGAATACATAAAAATGCACTAGTGGAAGTAATAGACACAGTAATAGATATTTGTGGGAGATATATTTTTTTGAAATTTTTGTACTTTAATGAATTGTATACAATTGTGAATATTTATGCACCAAATAAGGGACAACACGAGTTCTGTATAAAGATATTGAATAAATTTGAACAGTATGGAGTAGGCACGAAAATGGTGATGGGAGATATGAACTTGACGTTTGACACATAATTAGATACTACAAGTAAGCTACCCTTAGCGGTGAAGGGGTTAAAAAAACTTAGAATTAAAATGGATAAATTGGGATTGCTGGACAGCTGGCGTATATTAAACCCTACAAGGAGGGATTTTACCTACTTTTCCACAGTACACACATCATATAGCAGAATAGACCATATATGGATAGACCAGAAAATCTTGGATAATGACCCAGAGATTGAAATAGGTTTAATCATCTGGTCAGACCATGCAGCAGTAATATTGACTCTTAAGGCAGAAAACAGACGTAGAGGAAAAAGTACATGGAGATTAAATGACAATCTTTTAGAGAATACAGCATGCCACGAAGAAGTAATTTCCTCAATAAAGTATTTTATAAATGATCATAAAAAAGATAATACGTCAATTCCCATTCAATGGGAGGCATTAAAATGTGTGGTTAGAGGTATTTTGGTTAAATATGGATCTAGATTAAAGAAAGAGGAGGCTAGCAAACTGAAGGATCTCTTTAGTAAATTGTGCGAGTTGGAGACCATGAATAAAGCGAATGTATCCAATATAAAATACTCTTCTCAAGTATATGAGGTGAGAAGGGACATACGCCAAATTCTGGACCAACAAACACAAATTGCTAGGGACAAAAGTAAAAAATATTACTATGAAGAAGGGGATAAATGTGCAAAGTTACTAGCTAGGAAAATCCACCCCAAGATCCCTAAAACAAATATAATACGAATTAAGGATGCTAATGGGATTATCCAACATTCCCCAACCTCGATAACAGAAAAATTTAGAAAATACTACGCATCTCTTTACTCAATGCGAGGCAGATATGCAGATATGATAACTTTAAGAGAAAAATTCGGAGTTATGTCAGAGATGCAGATGTGCCGGCATTGAGTAGAGATGATGGAGAAAAACTAAACCTAATAATCACAGAAAATGAAATGAAAGAGGCATTTGCCTCCCTTCAGATCAGCAAAGCGCCCGGGCCGGATGGCTTTTCAGCCAGATATTACAAACAATTTGAGGAAATGCTAAGACCCTTCTTTACGGATGTATGTAACGCAGTTTCAGAAGAATGTCCTTTCCCCTCACAGACACTAGAAGCCCATATATCTCTATTACCCAAACCGGGGAAAGACCTTACAGAATGTGGACATTATCGGCCCATTTCCCTAATAAACATAGACCTTAAAATATACGCAAGAATCTTGGCCTCAAGATTAAAAAAACTTCTGCCCAAAATTGTTCATAAGGATCAAACTGGATTTGTCCAGGGGAGGGAGGCTAGAGATAGTACAACTACGGTCATTAACCTAATAGGATTAGCACAGAAAGAGAAACAAGCAACGTGCTTACTATCATTGGATGCTGAGAAAGCATTTGATAGAGTTAATTGGTCCTTCCTCAGGGAATCACTTACCCATGCAGGTGTAGGAGAGCAATTTATATCAAAGGTAATGGCCCTATATGTACAACCTTTTTTCCCAAAACTTAAAACAGCAACTATAAAATTTATATGGGCTAATAAAACCCCTAGGATTAGCTTCAAGGTGTTAACTAGATCAAAACAAAGAGGAGGTCTGGGAATACCCGACTTCACCTTATACCATAAAGCAGCATTATTAATAAGAATGTTCGATTGGATCAATAGTAAACAGGTCAAGATGGGAGTAAACTTGAAATCAAATCCACCCAATATTTACTTGAAGAACATCCCATGGCTGACAGTTAATGCCAGACCACACATGTCTGCTTTGCCATATTTAGCTAAACCGGAATTAAGAACATGGGATAGATCTATGTATAAGTATAATTTATCTTCTATTCCAGGCCCTATGACTCCCATAGGAAACACACAATTTCCACCGGGTATGCAGGTGTCCTCCTTTTTGAACATTGAGAATTTCCCTCATACACAGATATGGCAGGTTTTAGAGATAGGGAAAAAAGAACTAAAACCAGAGTTTAAACCGGAGAGACAAAGCAACGCATATAGATCTCTTGGCAGGCCATTCACTAAGTTTGAGAACTTATGTTTGCAGAAATCAAAGACGGAACATGCACTATCACTGGTGTATGGCCTGTTAAGAGAGGAAGAAGCCAGAGGTCATTCAAAATATATGAAGAGATGGGAACAGGAGATAAGGAGGCAGATCTCAGAGGAAGATTGGGGAAGAATTTTTACTATGACACATAGTTCTATTAAATCCTCATTCTACCAGGAAAAAAATTATAAAATACTCTCGAGATGGTATAGATGTCCAGAAGGAATTAAACACATAAACCCGGGTGAGTCAGATAGATGCTGGAGATGTAATATAGAGGAGGGAACATACCTGCATATTTGGTGGAGTTGTCCTAGAATCTATACCTTTTGGGAGTCTTTATTTGAAATCTATAGATCTATAGGTAAACTAAAACTGGAGAATAACCCCACAACTGCATTATTATCCTTGATTCCCGGCCCTATAAAAAAGATAAAAGTAGATATTATTAGATTCGTGTTGGCCGCAGCTAGAGTCAATATATCTCGGGGCTGGAAATCAAGGATCCCGCCCTCACTTGAAAAGTGGGAGACCACAATGGAAGAAATAAGATATATGGAGGAGTTAATTGCTAAAGATAACAGTAACATGGACAAATATAAGTAAATATGGGAGTCCTATAGAAAGTCTGAAGTATTTAGGAATTTAATAATACAAGATAGAGAGGAAAGGAAAAGAGATAGAGATGATTATCCATAAGATGCTTGTGGAAATACAAGGGCCAACAAAGTGAAGATTAAATTACTAAACAATACTTGGTTTTACTGTTATAAGAAATATAAATGCATTTGACCTTTATGTATGGAATATGGGGAAGGGGTAGGGCGGGTGAGGGGAAAGGGAGGCCCGAATGGTGAATAAACATATTTTTTTAAAGGAAAAAAGGGGTAGGAAGTTCCTTCACATGGGTTAGAAATTGGAACCCCAGGTGGTATTTAAGGGTAACACAGCACATAGAATTTCACAAGTAGTAAGAATACACAGCTGGATTAGTATCCAACAGGAAGAGTAAATGGAAATAGTTTCTTTTATAGGATTGGGGATTCAGAACCTATTACCCATAGGTTGATATGCATATTTTAGGTTGAACAAGAAGAAATAGGGAATACTTTCACAGATAATGCATGGTGGGGGAAGAACATATAAAGAATATGGTACTAAATTTAAGAAATAGAGGAACAGTTAGAACAACTCACACTTCACATAAAGGGGAATTAATTGATCAACACCTGGGCCTCCTTCCTCCCCTTCCCCCCCTCCTCCCCCCACAGAATGTATGAATGTAAATATGTAGATGTAATGATGAGTGTTATACAAGCTATATGTATTTTGAAATTTTGAAATAAAAATATATTAATAAAAAAAACAAAACACACAGCAGAATGTATTTGTCACGATTTGGGAACTGGAGCACTAGGAATAGTAAACTCCCGATCTGGCGGAGCAGTATATTGCAACTGAATTAGAAATGTGCTGGGATGCAGGTCTCTGAATTTGCCGGGACAGTGTGACCGCACATCAAACGCAGGTGTGCCAGAGTCGCAGGATCTAAAGAGCCACCTGGTCTTCACCAGAGCCACTGATGGTGTCCATTTTAAGCTGCAGGGCAGCTCCCAGGTTGCGGCTCTCTAACACAACCGTGCCAGCACAGTGCCAGTGGGTACTCAGGGATCACGGCACCCTGGACAAGACACAGCGTGCAAACAGCATACAAGGTACAGAAAACAGGCACTAGAGGGAAGACACAGGGAACATGCGTGACACGGAGCAGACAACTGAAGGGAACACACAACAGGTGTACCCACAGGAGAAAGGAGGGAGGTGCACTATAGTGCAGAGCAAAATAACCACAGGAAGCCAGAGCAGGTGGAAAACCACAAAACAGAGATATTCGTGATAAACCAAAGAGTGAGGCTGTGTGGAACAAGCAGCCACACAAGAGAACAGACACATAGGTAAGGACAGGTGCAGGGGCTCACATAGGGGAGGATAACCATCCACTAGAATGACAGCAGGATCTCACAGGGAGCACAGAGATTCAAAGCACACATTGGTAGCATGAATAGGCCAGAGACTAGGGTGTACAGGGATATCTGCACAGGGGAATGTGCTAAGTACAGGCACACAGAAGAGAGCACAGAGATGGTGGGGGACAACATACAAACAAGGTAGGAGACCAGCCCTGGGGAACTAAAACAAATGGGAAAAAAAGAAACAAGGCAAGGGGAAATAGCCAATAGAGAGATCACCAGCAAAAGGGGAATAGCCAACAGGGAGATCACAAACCAAGGGGGGGGGGGTCAGCACAAAGCAGGGATCCAAAAAGGTAAACTAGCACGGGAAACACAAGGGGGCTTGAATGAAAAGCAACAAGTGAGAGAGTGCTAAATAGGAGAGAAGGTGTGCACATTGGCTGCAGCCCTGTGGAAAACCATAGGCTGATAACCAAGCACCAGGGACCAACATGAAAATCTGGCATGGATTGCCAGACATTGTCATTATTGGGTCTATTCACAAAGCTGCCGAGGACCGGCCAATGGCCGGCCGCTCGGCCAGCTTCGGCTTTTAGCGCGGCTCGGCAATGATCGGGAGCTGTACGGGCTATTGTGAATAGCCCGTACAGCACCCCCTCGGTTCTACTGAACCGAAGGGGTCCTGGGGCCGAAGCTAGCCGAAGGATCGGCCGAAGCTACGGCCAGATCCTTCGGCAGCTTCGTGAATAGAATGTCTGCAATGGCAGCCTACATCTTTTTATTAGTACAAATATCCATTTTGGTACACATTTTGTTTGTGTGTACTATTTCTTTAAAGCTAAACTCCAGGCAGCTAAATGCAGTCAATCAGGCACAGAACACCACAAGATTGCTATGCTAAAAATAAGCCACTTTTAAATATTATTGGCCAGTACATGCAGCTTGAAGTGGAAATATTAAGTTTAGTAATATTACATAAAAAAATTTAACAATATTAATATATAAACAAAATGGGCAAAATAAAATGTAAATTAATTCAAAAAGACTGATTTAAATGACTCTCTTCATTTGATATTAAGCATTTACTTCTTCACGTATAAAAATATGAACAAACATATGCAAAGAGAAGCAAGTAAAGAGAGTTATGAAAAATATTTGCCTCCTGTCTTTAATAAAATCCCGATTATTCGGTCACTGATGCTAGAATAATCATCAATTTATGTGTAAAGAAAATAATTTAAAATTAAGAAAACCCATCTTAAATAGTTATATAGCTTGGGCCATAAATTGTAACAAGCAAAGTTTGCATTAACAAGAGTGCTGTCTTGTCTGTACAGCCTTAAAAAATGCAAAACTATTTGCACATGTCTTTAATTTGCTGAGCATTTTCTAATGTCCAGTTAAGTTTTCACTGCCTTGTTAGCCACATATATTAAAACACAAGATCAGCATAAGATAAGCAATGCAAGTCACAAAAATTATTTTGCAGAGATCTTTTCAAAGATTGCAATTGCAATATATTTTACAGAAAAGAGAAAAGTGACAGCTTTTTATCAGTTCTGACTCTGTTGTCATGTTGAGTTTCTTATGCTTTTCATCACTGAAGTAAAAGTTACAATGACTGTGTTATGCATGCACATAAATTATAATTTTACTTAACATTTGTAGCATTGTGGCATTCATGATTTTTTCACTCGCGTTCTATAAAAAAAATGTTTTATTTCTGTCTATGAAAATGAAACTAGAACTTTTTAATTCAAGAAATAATAACAGTTGTAAAAGCAGTGCATTGTATCAAGAAATCAGTATATCAAAAGTTCATTACAATAAAAAGCAGCTGTATAATATTGAGAGGATAACATACAACAGATGATTCCTATTTTGAATATATTGTTTTGTTGTGTTATACTTAACATATCAGTCAATGGGGTTGCTTTAACCACTTGCTGATCAGGTGTTTACACCCCCTTCCTGGCCAGGCCATTTTTCAGTATTTAGCTCTGCAGTACTTTGACTGACATTTATTCCGTCATGCAATCCTGTACTGAAATTAATTTTATAAATTTTTTGGGGGACAGATAGAGCTTTCTTTTGGTGGTATTTAATCACCACTGGGGTTTTTATTTTTGACTAGATGAAGGAAAAATTACTGAAAATTTTGAAAACTATTTTTTTAAATTGTGTTAAGAAACAATTATTTTTACCCAATTTTTTGGTAAAATATAAAAGACGGGGTCACATTGGGTAAATAGAAAACAAACATCTCCAGCTTTAAAATTGCGCGCACCCGCAAAATCGCAAACAAACTACCATACCCAAAATTTACCATAGGCGACGCTTTAAGAGCTTTTAGCTCTCATCAGTTTAGCGTTATTTGTGATTGATGGCCCTAAAATTATTGCTCTCACTGCGGCATTCGCGGCGATATGTAACATGCGCGGCGTAATGGGTGCAATTGTCATTTTTGCACGTATGGGCACCTGAACGTATGGATGGGGACTTTAAAATTATGTTTTTTAAAATAATTTTTCATGTGTTACTTTAAAATATTTTTTTGCAACTTTCATTTTTTCCAATATTTTTTTTCCTTTAACTTTATTGCTATCTGTAATGCAGTGTAGCAATTCGGGTGAATCTCAGCTGCGGAGGCTATACAGGTGTAGGGGGTTCCCTAGGGTACGGCGTCAGGGTCGAGCTCCAGGCGTCACTCTCAGAGTCTTAAGCGGAGAGTTTGGAGCTCTACCATCATATGCCGCAAAGCAATCAAAAGGAGTAAAGGGTCACAGTAGTATAGCGTACCCTGTGCAGCAAACAATTTGTAGGCAAAAGTAACTTGAAATGAAAATCACTACTTCCCCTTTAAGGAGTAAGAGTCCAATAGTAATAAGGCAACAGAAAAGCAAAAGGTAATTTAGAGTCCAGTAACAGTTATGGGCAGCAATCTTCCTAGCAGACTCTACACCATGAATACTTGCTGTTTGTGGGGTTATTCAGTAGGTTGATCCTCTCAGTCCTTGGTTCTGTGGTCCAGCAGCAGGAAGCAGGCTGTCAGCTGGCGTTTCTCAATGAATAATAGAATTCCATACTGACCTGGCTTCCTGCTATTTAAGAGGATGTGAGGGGGAGGAGCTGGTGACGTTTTCCTGCCCCGATGCGTTCCACGCTGGAACGCATCGGCGATGTTACTTCCGGGTTGCGGCTGCGTTCCACCCCGGAACGCAAGCCGCGATCGTACAGTGTCTTTTGTGGCTGTGTTCCTTAGGGGGACGCATGCCGCGATCCTTACACTATCACATAGGGGGATGAGAAAACCCCCTATGTGATAGCAAAGAGGATGTGACAGGTCCTCTTTTTGGAGACATCAGGGGTCTCCAAGACCCCTAATGTCACCTAGGACCCCCCAAAGAAGCTGATGAAGTGTGACAGCGGGAGTGGGGGCCGTGGAGGGGCGACATGGACTGGCAGCTTATACAAGCAATCTGCCGGCTTTACAGCCGGTGGATCGCTTGTATGTTAACAGGCATCACTGTCTGTTTTTACATTTAGGCAGTTTCCCACTCGCGCGCGAGAGGGCGGACCTGGCGGGATGTTTAAATATGCCCGCTCATATCTAGAGAGCTCCTGGCAGGCCGGGAGGCGGTTAATAAAGACAAATAGACTGTTTTGCAATGGACGTGTCCCTTAGCTTAGTGATTGAGTTAAAGCTCTGCTAACTTCCATCATCCAATTATGTGAAAGCAAAAATGCTGGTTTTTTTTTTTACATTTTCCTTGCACATGATTGGATATACTTTGTAAAGTGAATGTTTGTCACATTCACTAAGCTAAGTGATAAGTAGAAATTCCCCTGCAAAGTGAACAGTCTGCATTTAGTAAATGAAGCCCAATATGTGTAAAATGTATTATTTGAAAGTAGTTAATGTTATTACTTACCAGTGTTAGAATGGGACTTGATACATAAATTAGACTACATAGATGTTTAATACCATACATTTCTAAGCCCATGGGATTAACATAATTTATACACTGGTATCAGCATCAAGTCAGCACTGTAACTGTATGCAGCATTAACTAAAATGTGCTGTTTTTATACTACTAATCTATTCCACTAATGTTTTCAGACAAATTAGTCTTTTAGGCAAACGTTGCCAGACTGCCAGGCTGGGTATCACTACTGAAAGCAGGACAGTAGTCAACTAAGTCTAATTTATTTAAATCACATCATAAAATGTACAGTCTTTGCAAAAGAGTACTGAAAAAAACAGATTTTTGTGCTTGCATTAAAATCTGTTTCATGTGGGAGTGGCTAGCGCTCCAACGAATTGACTGCCTGACCGGAGCTCAGATCACTTAATACATATCACTAGGTCACCCTCAAAGACCCTCCACACCTGAGAACACTTTATTCTACTTACCAACATGACCCGGAGAAGGAAAGAAGGCTTGCGACCACAAAAACTGACATCGTTTTTCACGTCTTCAGGCCGCAAGCGTGGGCAAGAGGGTTTCGGATCACTGTTGGAGATGAAGCCCTCCACCTAACATCAGAGGGTTCTCTCCCAGCCAAACCCTCATCTTTATCTCATGTATCTCCACCACTGTCCACACCCTATTGCAGGAGGCATACAAAATTGAGACTGAGGATATCAGGCCCGGCAACCCACGAGGAGGAGGTGAGCCATATACATTCTTCTTATGACGACAACAGAGAGCTTATTGAACCCATTGATGCATATCCTACTTCAGACCAACCTATATCTGATACTACTTTAAAATATATGCCGATATCTTTAAGAAGCACTATCCACACTGATATGCAAACACTTATCAGGCAATTCAAAGATGATATCAAAGAAGTTGGAGACAGGGGGGTTGATTTACTAACCTTATAAACACACCATGAACATGTATACACCTCTGTAGTGTGTTCCCTCCCTGCATGATCTATGGGTGGAATCTAAACATCTTTGTAGTGTGTAGACTCCCAGCAGGTGTGTTGTGCAAAGCTAAGCATGAATTGCAAGGTGATGTTGTGTAAATTAGCTCTATGTTGTGTTGCTTGCGTTGATGAATGCAGGGATGTAAATGCATGAGCTAACCATTTTTGTCTAAACTGTGAAGCAGCATTATATATGCATCATGTGCATGATTTTTCCATATATGGCATTAGTGGAAATATGCTTTTAGAGACCTTTTGGTTGATAAATACGTTTTGCTGTGTGAAAATCACACGCACCTGGTGCATGCGTGTGTTTAGGTTAGTAAATCACCCCCAGGGTCTCTCACATAGAATCCAAAATGGGGAAGTTTGCTACTATCTTCAATGAATTAGATGACTCGCATAACAAATGGGAAAACAACATTACATGGCTCAAATCTAAGGTAGCTGACCTTGAAGATGTTCCCACTGCAACAATCTTAAGATTAATGGCATTCCTGAATCGGTGGAACAAAACGAGCTTGTTCACTATGTTCAGGAACTATTTTGTGTCATGCTTCCAGAGGTGCTGGTCTCTGCGATCATCTTTGACCGCATACACTGCTTATCTAAGCCCTCTCACTTACCTGAAACTCTTCCAAGAGATACGCTAATGTGCATCCTCTTCTTTCACATCAAGGAACAATAACGTGAATGGAACCATGACGTGAACAACAACTGATGCAAGTTGGTAAGAATGTCTCCATACAAGGCCAATATGTGAAACTTCAGTTCTATACTTATCATTCTAAATATATTCATTTGCTCAGAAGGAAGCTTCTATCTATAACAAAGGCCTTCAGGAACCAAAAGAACACACATAGGTGAGGCTTTTCAACAAAAATGCTCTTGTCTAAAGATAATTCATCCCATATTGTCAGCTCTCTAGAACAACCTGGGATTGCTCCAACAATGGGATATTCTCCCGAGCTCTCTCTCTCTCCACATAAGCAAACCTCTGCTCTGGAGAAACTTGACAATGAATGGCAAGTTGCTGCTCGCAAATGTAAATCGAAACCTCCTATTTAAATGGGCCTATTGTCATCACCTTGCTCACTGGCCTTTTCCATCACAGATCTGTCACCTGCAATAGCCACAAACTTTCCCCCACATTGATGAGCAGTATGGATAACTGCACTATGATCCAATTTGGGATCGCTTTTTGTGTGGTTGCATATGGCCAGCCATCTACTATTGACTACTGTCATTTTTTTATAGAGAATTCTAGTAGTGGTAGCAGTAACCACATAATGGCAAGGTTTATACAGGTGAAATTCGAATAATTAGAATATCGTGCAAAGTTCATTCATTTCACTAATGCAACTTAAAAGGTGAAACTAATATATGAGATAGACTCATTACATGCAAAGCAAGATAAGTCAAGCCGTGATTTGTCATAATTGTGATGATTATGGCTTACAGCTCATGAAAACCCCAAGAACCCCAAATCCATAACCTCAAAAAAGTAGATTATTACATGCAATCAATAAAACAAGGATTGTACATAGAACAATATCGGACCTCTGAAAAGTACAAGCATGCATATGTACTCAGTACTTGGTTTGGGCCCCTTTTGCAGCACTTACTGCAATTACTTTTGCACGATATTCTAATTATTCGAGTTTCACCTGTAAACAATGAATTGCTATCACTCATTAGCAAAGATAATCCATGGACTTGCTTTACAGGTTAACAAAGTTTATATATAGTGTATTCAGTAAAAAAAAAAAAATCAGGGATGAATTGTTTGCAAGAAGATCTATACTTCTAGGCACACTAAAAAGATAACATGCCATTTGTATAATATAAATAAATAAAAGTGTACATTATGTGCCTGGAATTAAAGTGTAAACTATATAACCTAGCTCATATAGGAAATAACTGTCAAAACAACCCCATTATTACATCTTTTCTTTACAATTACATGACAGATTTTTTAAATATATAGATAATACGATGTGGATACAGAGAACAATGAGGAAATCATCTACTGTTCATTGCAGTCACTAAGCAAAATGTTTCACCTTCAAATCCACTTATGGAAGCACATGTATTTGCAGATTCAGTCACACATCACCTCCATAGTAATTTCATGCGCAAAAGCACTTGCATGATTCAGTGAGTTCAGCTACAAGTCAGCCTCTCAATAACTTCTCAAAATATACTAGAAGTGCATATCCCACTTAGAGAATAGAGATTTTATGAAGCTCTGAAGCTGCACCACTGATTTCAATTACAGAAGCATTATACGCTTGTGTTGTACTTGCCATACACAAAACACTTAAAGAATATTTGTAAAAATGTACTCATTTTACAAAAGTAAGTATTCATTCAATGGTTTATTGTGACGCTTTTCATTTTCATTTTTTTTCAATTTTTTTTAGAAAAAATTAATATTTTTTGAAAACATTTGCAAAGAAAGGAAAATCCAATTGACCTTATTCAACATCAGGCTTATTTGAATAAAGCAAAAAGTGTTACATGGCTGAATATGCTGTTGTATGAAATATTGAGTAGAGTGTTTGGATACTAAACACCTAAATATGGCTCCTCTAGAAATTACAATTAATTATCATTTCTTGCATATTTTTTTAGATTAGCAGGTAGAAGAACCTGCTCCATGCATTGTGCACATTGTGTGGGCAGATGGAAGATGGTCTTAGATATCTAAAAATTGTGGTACCCCTCCTGAATGATTCCAGCCTGATATAAAAGGAGCATAGATGGAGGAGCTGGATCACAAGAGCAGATAGGAAAGATAACCGGTGGAAAGGATTTTAAAGTGAAAAAACTCAGGAGTTAAATCTTAAACATGCATTCAAATATCTTAAATATTAACAGAAATGTACCTTATTTATCACTCAGCTGTAGATCAAATAATCTCTGCATTGGTGCTGACACTGTCCTTCCTTCTAGAGGGTGCCTACTTTTGTTCCCTTTGGTCCCTGAGTGTGCTGTAAAGTAGCCTCCTGTGATGGACTACAATCTCATGTTTAGTTTACTAAATTGTATTCAGATTGTAGTCCATCACAGGAGCAAGTTTTTTAGCAGTGGCTACTTTATAACACACACAGTGACCATGGGAAAGAAAAGTAGCCACCCTTCAGAAGGAAGGACAGTGTCAGCACCAATTCAGAGATGATTTGAGGATCTACAGCTGAGTGATACACAAATAAGATACATTTTTGTTAATAGTTAGTAATAGTTAGGGTACTTGAATGCAATATTCACATTTATCTCCTGATTTTCGTGTCACTTCCTGTGTCTTGAAGTATCAGTTTTTCTTATATTTTAGTTGTTTTAACATCACAAGTTCACCGGCATAGACTTTTTAGTTAACTGACATTTTAGCATATATTTTTGTTATAACAGATAATGTGTTCACTCTATGTTATTTTTTGGCGTTATTAATATACAGTATATCACTCTTCTGATTTCTATGTGTAATATGATAAGTATGTGTTTAAAAATAAAGATGTAGCCAGTCTGCCTTAAGCAGGAGGGTCTTTCCATATTTAGATGCTATCAGGCTATAGTCAGTCTGATTTGGATTGCTACCTTGTCTTTCTGTAGTTTCTCTTAAGCTCTGGTGATTTTTTTCTGCATGCTGCTGGGGGAGTGTACCTTAACCCCTTCATGACTGAGCTTGTTTTTCGTTTCTGTTCGTAAATGACTGACACACTTTTGACATTTTTGCTGTGTGATTCTTCCACGTCAGTAATATACTTTCTTACAAAGTGCACCCACACATATTATATATTGTTTTTTAGAGGACAGATAGGGCTATATATTTATATCACATATGTGTGTCTAACGCCTCACTTAGGACAAATAAAATATAAAAAAGAGGAAAAAAACTTAAAAAAAACACTTTTTTCACAGTTTTAATTTGTAGTATTTTTTTACAAAACCAGCACAGCTAAAAAAAAATGCAATAAATACATTCATTTATTTGTCCCTTATTTTTTATTTCTTTACACTTATTTTTTTTTTTAACTTAAAATTTGTATTTTATTTATTTAATTATATCAAGCAGTCATTGTGAATTAATCTCACTATTACTGCTTGATAAATTAATACATTTTTGGTTATTATCAGGCTGCTTCAAACTTCAGATCAGCCGATAATAAGTTAGTGACACTGATCCTGCAGCAGTTCAGGGTTCAGCTGTCACTAAACGTTTTCTGATTGTTGCAACAACGATTAGAAAACTGAAACATTCTTCTTTTAGGAATAGATACATTATGTATCTATTCCTGAAAGTGAAAGAAAAAAAAAAAAGCCAGTATAGCTTGAGAGAAATATCTCACGATCTATACGAGCTGTCAGAATGCCGGCAAAAGCCGGCATGTTTGCAGGCGCTGCTGTGACTCTCAGACACCCGATCTTCAGGTATCGGGTGTCTGAAAAAGGTAAACCCTTTCATTAATGGATGCCTCTAAACTTAAGGCATCCATTAATGAATGATAACCGCTGATTCTCAGCGGTTACCAGCCTTCTAGTTCAGCAAATAACTAATCACGTACAGTGTACGTGACGAGTCATTTGGTCCCTTTGTGGCGGGACGTACAGTGTACGTCTCCCATCACGAAGGGGTTAACAATAGTGTGGGAAGCTTCTCTACTCAAAGTGAGGCATGTTTGTACATCCCTGGCCAACCACTAGGAGGTTTGTTACCAGTGGTGCATGCTTAGAGAGGCTATAAATATTCAGTTACCTTGGGAAGTCAGAATCTTCACCTAGGCTTCAGGCTGGGGTAGGAATGTCTGTGGATTGTCTGATCCTCCTAGGCCAGCTGCCTAGGGAGGGGAAACTTTGGTGCTCAGACTGAGGCCTGGGACTAAGGCCTAGTTATTGAGACTTGAGAATGGAGATACCACAAAGCAACTTCAGTCTGCATGAGAAGCCTAGGAAGTTGGTCTTCTATGGAAGTATTGTGAATTTTTTCTTAAATCAAATGATAGCTATAACACCAAGTTTGCATGAGTTGAGTGGATACACACTTGGGTCATCCATGAGAAACCAGGAAGTGAAGGACTGTATTGTGAGTACAAGTGATCGGACGTTCGGCATGGGAGACTATTGGATTTCATGTAACTCTCTGGCAGTGGTTTTGGGATGCGTGTTATAAGTGTTATAAGTAATCGCTCTAACAACGTTTGTGAGTGTTGTTAAGTTTTTAAAATGTATTGATTTTACAGTACCACGCTATGAATGTTTTTAAATACTTTTTATGAGCATTTGGTGAATGGGAAAGAAGGAGATAAAGTGGAATACTGGTGGTACAACATTCAAGTTGACAGATTGTGATCTGATTGAGCCCTGTAAGACCATTTTTTTTAATGGTCCATCCTATCAGGTAAGTGCGGTCTTTGTCACTGGCGTCACACAGGGATGGGGAGAGTAATTACTTAAAAGTACCTTTTGCACATTTTGGCTGAGAGAATTTTGCACTTTGTGGATCACTGAATACACTCATTTACTTTTAAAGGACATATTTGGTCTACAAAAACAAAGGTGAAAAAAATAAATGTTTTGTGCTAAACATAATAACCAAAGAATGAGAATATGCACAATCTACTATGGTTTGCATTTGGGTTTAAAGTGTCTCTAAACTCAATCTAAGAAATAAAATATAAAGTTTTTTACCTTAATAAGTGCTCATATAAATGTTCAATGTTGGATTATATATCCCAATATATACAGTATATTTGAAAATTCTTTTGAGCACACTTCCTTTGTAAGGGTGGCTATGCTGGCTCTACATGGTCCCAATGTATGTGAGATGTAGTTAAGCTGCTTTGCACATTACCAATATGTGCTAAAAGTTCCTTTCAATTGCCATTATTCACAGCCCTGCCTGTGCAGCACTGTTCAATGGTATTTTAAGGAAAAGAGTAATAATGTTGTTGTATGGCCCTGTGCTGCTGCCTGTGCATTCTGCTAGTGTGTCTCTTTGCTCCTTTTCATGTTAACATGTGTCTCACATTTTGTTCTGTAATGTTTGTTTTGTAATGAATGAATATGAGCAGACATGTAGATTGGTGTATGCAAGTGTAATGAATATTGGGAGTAATCTGTGCAGAGCAGTAAATGTGACCATATTTCCCATGCACTGCTCATAACTGGACCTCGAGAAAAGCTCTTCAATGGATTGGGTGGTGAAATAAAGGGTCAATCCACTTGGTAGGGAGTTAACATTACCAATGTCTATTACAGTAGTTCTGGTGAAAAAAAGTTTTGATTCAGAAATGTGCAATACAATGGGTAAGAACAGTAAAATTGTGGAACTTCCTTCCCCAAGCAGTAATATTAGTTGAGAGTATTGACTCATTTAAGAACATTTTAAATGCTTTCCTCAGAGAAAACAATATACCAGGGTGCAGGTACTCTTAGGGGTCTATTGACAAAAGGGTGAAGAGTTTGGAAAAGGCACGAGAAGTGAACAATCAAGGCCAAAATAGCTGAACTGGAAAGTGAGCTGAATTGGAGAATGTTTCCAAATCAGCTGTGTTGGTCTAGATTGGTCACTTCTCCTACCTTCTCCAAACTCTTCACCGTTTTGTGAATTGACCCCTTAGTGACTCATACACACACATATATACACACACTCACATAGGTTGAACTCAATGGACTTGTGTCTTTATTCAACCTCGACAACAATGTAACTATGTAATATGCTGATGTAATATGTTTGCTGATTATTATCGAGAGATGTCACTTTATATACAATGCAGGATTGGAAACTTGTTTGTAGCTTGAAGGTTTAGTGACACTTTAACAACTGAATATGATCAAACCAACATTGTGGAAACAGACTCTTTCTCTTTTCTTTAGAAATGCATTTCATGAATATATATTAAATTAAGTAGA
Organism: Nanorana parkeri; assembly: GCF_000935625.1. Classification (NCBI taxonomy): domain Eukaryota; kingdom Metazoa; phylum Chordata; class Amphibia; order Anura; family Dicroglossidae; genus Nanorana; species Nanorana parkeri. Next base: position 1,649,407 of record NW_017306315.1, read on the forward strand.
TTAATGTATTTTAATCTTATATAAGCATGTAATATAAAATGCTATGAATAATTTTTTTACATTTTAAACCAAAACAAAAAATGAGAAGGCAGAAGAAGGCAAAAAAAAAAATGGAAAAGGGGAAATAACCCCCCCCCAACAGGTGTGTGACGTCACGCAGCCCCCTGCCTCCAGGATTCTTTTACATTTTTGGCTATTTTTTTATTTTATTTGTATTATTTTTTATTTGTATTATTATTTTGTTTTATTTTAATATTTTTTTAACTCTTGGGGGGGGGCTTTGGGGGAAATATTTGGGGTCTAAACAGCCCCCTGATATTTCCCTTTTAAAATAGAAAAAGAAATTGAAGACACAAAGTCCTCACTCTCTTTTTCTGCAGCCTCTGTTCTAAATGAATGGAAAGCACAGAGGCTTCCCATCCATTCAGAAAATATTTTACTATCATCCAGTGTCTGAATGTGGAGGGGCCTCTGTACAGAGTGCTTCTCTCCATTGAGAAACTCGTGAATGAACATCACATAGTACTATGTGTCACATATCACTGATATGTACCGATCCTCTGCCTTTCGGCCACGCACACGGGGGCTCAGCTGCCGGCAGGGGGGCGGAGCCGCTGTCACAGAACTAAGGCCGAGCAGTGTGGGGAGAGAGAGGCGCCAGCTGAATGACTGAACGTTTTAAACAGTGGGCTTCTTTCCATGACACTGACACTGATATGGAAACATAACTAAGCATGTGAGTAGACTCTGCTGGTGAATGTGGTGACATTTCACTTTGCAAAGAATACCTAATCGTGTGCAATGAAAATTAAAATAAAACAGTATTTGTGCTTGCACACAATTGGGTGAAGGAAGTCAATAGAGCTTCCCCACATTCACTAAACTAAGGTGAAACTTCCCTTGCAAAGTGCAAATTCCCTTGCAAAGTGAACAGCCTATTTGCCATTAGTAAATCAACCCTCATGTCTCACATGCACATGCTTGCATTGGGTGTATACAGTTTTTCAAACAAAGATTTTTTAGCACTGTACCTTTTTGGTTATGAGTTTCCCTCAATGCATTTCAATTCTTTCCATATACTTACACTCAGGGTGGGGTCTCAGTCCTTATAACACTCTCAGCTGTATACCCGCTCTCCTCTCTTGGGTCCACATCCTCATTCCAATTAGTCATCGGTCAACCAAAACATGCCTTGCAATAAAAAAAAACTTTATTATAAATTCCCTAAAATTCACTCCAAAAACATACCCAAGGATTAGGCTTAACATTTCAATACAGTGCTGCTAGTTGGTCCCCAATGGTCTAATAATACAGTTGCACAGAAAAACACCATTGTAGTGGTGTACAGTATACTGGGGGTGCAGTGGCATATTCTCCATTTGGAGTAGTTTTTGTCTATAATAGTGGCAACGTTTTTGTAGTATTGGCTGTATAAAAGAATGCAAAATATTTTCATGCACTCATATTTACCCAATTGAAGGACATTTTTTCCATTAATGTTTATTTTTTGTATCCTTGACCATAATTAAAAAAAACATGAAAAACCATTACACATTTTATTTATTAAAATGGAATAGTGATTGATCTGTAATGCAGTAATATAAGGAATACATTATCTAGTATTTAGTAAACATTAAGTAAAAGTAAGATACCAGAAAATAAAAAAAACTATTAATAAAATGATTAAAATCTGCACAACAAACTTGCCTATGAAACTTTATGATTGGTTTGAAGAAGGGTGCAAAAAAATGCAATAATAAAAAAAGAAAAGTCCACATATATTATTTTAGAGAGAACAATGCAAGAAAGTACAAGTGAATATACTGGAAACAAAGTTGATAAAATATGCAGGAGGAAGGAAAGATATGAGAAAAGTTCCAGGGAATAGAATAGATGTGTTAGAAGAAAGACGTTATAAATTGATTCAAAAAGATTAGAGTACTAGCAAAAGTCTTTCTACTACAGCGTGTAGAGAAAAAACATGTTGAAACAATGTATAAGCAGAATTTGCATTTAGTGAAACCTGCAAATGAAAAGATCATAAGATCAGAGGTGATGCTGAACTTATTTGTGAACTTCAACTGTAAAATTTAAATTTATCCTGCCTTCTTATCTCCTCAGCCTTCTTGTTGGTCAGTTAGGGCCTCCATCCCATTAATTGATCCATTAGGGTTTTTTTTAGGAGTGGCGGTGGGGGTAAACATTTTTAAATTCTAATTTAACTTAAAAAATCAGTCAGCTAATAAAATTATAACATCAAGAAGCTCCCTTTTTTCTATGAACAATAACTGTGATGTTAATAAAGTAATCCACTGATTAGCAATGTCACAAATATTGGTATCCTGATTTGGAATACAAACTAGGGATGCACCAATACCAATACCAGTATCGGTGCCAATACTGGGCATTTTCATGAGTACTCAAACTCCTGAAAATGCCCCAATTCTAAGTGCCGACAGCGGCGTTTTACATTTTTAAATACAAGCGTCTGCAGTAAGCTCCCATGCTTGCAGGAGACCTAATGGCAGCCTTGTGGGGACCTGTTTACATTGCTGGTCCGGCTGAACATTTTCTTCCCGCCACCCACCTGCACAGCCATGGGGAGACCCGGGACCCATCCACAAAGCCGTGGTGAAACCTCATAGTCCTCTATAGTGGGTGGTATTCTACATTGCTATATAATGTATTGCTGTGATTTATAGTCCCTCAGTGACAGAACTACTAAGGTCGCAGTGGTTGCAGCTGTATCTAGGCCCTGGCGCTCCACCACTGTCCTACAATTATTAGTCTTGTATTGGTTTAGAAAAACTGTCACATGACACTAGAAAAAGGTATCAGTAATTCGTAGTGGTGAGAAAAACCTTAGTGCTCATACTCGGTCTTGAAAAAATGGTATTGGTGTATCCCTACTACAAACACTTCCCAATGTCCTCATCTCCATGATATACAGGGAGTTGTTCTATTGTTCACAGATGAAAAACTGAAAATGGCAGATAATATTGTTTGAGATTTCAGTTTAGTGAACAGAAAGGTGCATTGGATTTCTGGCAGGATCAACATGTACTGTTCTGTAGTTTTAGAAAATGTACTTGTCCGCAAAAAAGAAAACAACTACAACCATCACATCTAAGGACTGTTAGCTGCATTATAATTTGTGTTCTGGGTTTAGGCACACTCTAATGCAAAACTTTCACATATCTAGGAAATGCAAGCTAAGCATTAGATATAACAAATGATTAAGAGCTATAGGTAGCTGAAGTTAAATAACAAAACATTTTACTGTATTAGCGGAGTCTGACCTTTCTCCTCTCACCTTGAGAGATCCTTATTGGTTGTTTAATATCATATGAGGCTTCATTGAAAAACAAGTTCAAGTTTGACATCCTCAGGAAAATTTGAGATTGCACAAACTGTCAGATGCCAATACTTTTGGATCTTGTAATTGTTTTGATATTGTTTTCAAGTATTTACTAAATATAGCTGCTGCTTCAGTTGCTCAGCTTGAACTTCCCAGTGCTTTGACAGAGTTCCTTTAACCACAAATGCAGACATGAAAATGAAAACTTAATTGAGAAAAATAAAGTATATGGAAAGGCTGAATATTTTAGATCATTATTAAAAAAAACAAATATAGAATCATATAATGGAAATTAAGTATTATTTTGTAGTTCAAAATTAAAATTGAAAGAGTCTCCATGTGTCAAATACATACACCCATTAACCCTTTAAGGACCAAGGCCTTTCTTTCATTTTTTTTTGCACCTATTATATAATCCCCATTTTAGACCTGAAAATTACTTAAAACCCTCAAATGTTATATATTTTCTGAAAGCCAAGACCCTATAGAATAAAATGTGTATGTTGCACAACATTAGCACAACTTATTATCAAACCCAAACATTTAGTGAAAAATGCACTTAAGTTAAATTTAGTGCCCCAAACCACAATAAAAAACAATTTTTTTATTAAAACATAAAAGATGTGGTAACAACGAGTAAATAGATACCCAACATGCCCAGGTTAAAAATTGGGTGCACCAGAAACTGTCCCGTGAACCTGTGCCAGAGTTCAGTACCCCAAAAATTCCATACGCAACGCTATAAAAGCCCCCACAGGTCATTAGTTTAGAGATACATGTAAATATTGGCCCTAGAATTATTGCTCTCACTCTGGCGTGCGCGGCGATACCCAACATGTGTAGCGCAATCGTTGTTTTTGTACATAGGCGAAAAGTAACAATATTTTTATTAAACAAAATGAATACATTCCACAAGCCACATAGATATCAAAACAAAATATATATTCCCTTTAAAAACCATAAAGATCCCATAGAAAAGGGACAAGAAAGAAAAGGGCTGTGCAACATTTCAAATATCAAAATGACATATTAAAATATGGATATATTGTAGTATTTCATAGATGAATGACAATGCCTGCGGGCAATGGTATCAGGTATATAAATCCATCAGAAACATTGCAGCAAATGTAAATATATCCCAATCATCACACGTAGTCTATCATGGGGAGCTCCAAAGTTGTCCATATGAAATTGTATACCACTCCTTATGTGTCATCAAAGTAAGGATGACTGTATGGAATATGGGCATCTGTACCATGCTGTATTGGATGTAAAACAGTACATCCTGGGGGACGGGATCCACCACGTCCCCTGTTGTACCGCTGTGTACAGCCACCAATGGTGTACAGCTGGTTATACAAACATCCTGCATGTTGTTCAATATGTCAATATTTAATATGAGTGAAACAAATATGAATGGAACGGTCTCACCAAAGTTCTGTAGATCAAATGCCTTCCACACAAAATCCAGTGTGCAGGGGAAAATAGTATCCAGACTCACAAGGATGTCATCAAGTAAGGTGTACAGACAGTCCAACAGTTGGATCAAGATGCACCACATAAAATAAGTCCTTACAGCAGCATTGGGGGGGGGGGGGGATGGCTGTCCTTAATGTCACTTTAAATAATAATGAATGAGTAACATAGCCGTGGATTCAGCAGTACCTATCATAATTAACAAGGCATTTACTGTGCATTCCAGGCATCAAATCGCCTTCTTTAATCCATATGGGCAATGATAACTCATCTTTCTGCCAGGACACGTAAAAAGTAAAAAATATTTGCAATCCCAGAAATATCACATATTTCTTTAAAGTTAGATATGCATGCTCATTTATTTTATTTATCATAAAGGAAGTGGCATTTACAACAAATGATTAATGATTAAACATGGTTAAGCCTTTTCTTGACAAATGCAATTACATTTTAAACAAATGTTCTTTATTACAGACCAGCAAATACATTGTAACACTTGTGACATTTAACCTGCTAAGCAGTTTCATAATTTCACTGTCATGTAGCTCTTTTATTTAAAAGAGATAAAACAAAGATAAGATTCAATAATAAATATTCTATGTGAATACCGAGGAGCTATTTGCTTATGTCCTTTTGGCAGTCTTGCCTGGCATAGAAGGAAATGTATACAGATTGTTTTTAATCCATAACAACTTAAATATCCTTCCTCTGACACCATGTTGCTTTGAGAAGTGTGGCATACATTGTTTTATTTATGTATAAATCTATCAGAAATACCAAGGAGTACATAGATCATTCACATCTATTTTTCCCCCAAAAACATCTACAGTCTAATACAGGCACAGTTTAATCAGAAGCCAAATAACTTACAAGTAGATTATGCCAAAGGCACTCAAGCAAAGAAGATTCAAGCAAACATGAGGAGGACATACAAAGTCCACAAAGTCCACAAAGACAGTGGAACTGAGGGGACTGAACCCACAGACACAGGTTTTCCAATTACACATTACAAATATTAAATATGCTCTGCATGCTGATATGAAATCATCTTGCATTCATTAGTTAAACAAGCATATTTTTCTTTAACTACAAATTCTTGTTTTCCACTTCCTGGATTGCTTTGGCAAAAATTAGGTAATTGTGCCCAAGCGATGCATCCAGGGAAGGTTACGTCAGCAGTGCATTCTAGGGAAATCTAATCTGTAATCTCACGAGATCTCAGGGAAAGGCATTTTCCTCCCCTGAAATGGTGTGCACGGTCACATATCCTAATCAGATGTCTAGTCACACGTGCCAGACTTCCAGTAGGTAAAGGGAGATATAGTAACCTGCCCTTAGTAAAAATGGCCACTGTGAGAAGAGGAAAAGATAAATAAAGTATCCAAAAAATAAAAAGCCTGCAATTATTTATAAGTATGTGTTTGTAGATTGTCATTACTAAATATACAGTATGTAAAGGTGTCTTTGTTGTTATTTTGAAGATATGGGTAAAGTTCTTTTTTAAAGGCTTAATGTACATTATTGGCAAAAACAATAAAAGAAATGTTATGCTGCCCCTCGTTCCTCATTCCTTATTAGGTGAATTCAAGGGACCGCAAGATGGTGATTTCTAAGTAGTCCATAGCTTCAATGAAGTGCAGGAAAGCATGTTCAGAAACAAAAACTGAGAGAAGCTGTTGCCAAATCCTTTCAAAATCTACAACTATTCCTGCTAGAGCCAGATTTAATAGTAAATAGATGCATTGCAGAGAATAACTTATTAAGTACATATTATAGCGTCTATAAAAGAAAGTCATAGGAGGGGATTTATGAAACGTGTTTGTGACAAAGTTTTTAGGCGTAAAGACCAAAATGTAATGCTACGAAAACAAACAAAGGATCAGGAGCGCAACTACCAAAATTCCTTGTGTGTGAGTAGGTGAGTGTGATCCGGCGAAGGGACCAGTGGATATATAGATGAGGACAGCGTCAGGCACACTATTAGATCTTTGCAGTGTCGGGTTTAGGTATCTATGGCAATGTCACAGTAGTAAAAAAGGGGGACTTACAATTAGGAGCTCCCCTGTTGTCTGTGCGATCGTCTACTTGGATCGATCCTGGTGTCTCCGATGGTGTGGGAGGCTGGTCTGGAATGGATGTGCTTCTGTTTGGCCGGCCACAAACTCGACTGGCCGGGCCGAGCCGCGTCCGTCAGGAGCAGACAGCAAGGGGGGAGGAGCTACGTGCGGCTAAGTGACCCCGTGCGCCGCGTGTCAGTGCTGGCAGTCGGGCTATGGTCATAGGGGTAGAGAAGTATCGGGTGTCTCCAGTGGCTACGCGTTTCGAGGGATTTCCTCTTTATCAAGCCACAAGATACTGACACGCGGCGCACGGGGTCACTTAGCCGCACGTAGCTCCTCCCCCCTTGCTGTCTGCTCCTGACGGACGCGGCTCTTTTGTGTTCTTTTTCAAAATGTAATGCTAACTAACCAAAGAGTTTTGTCTCTGTTATGCATCATTTTTTTAAGTGTTCTTGTGACATATTAATGTTTGCCAATAAATACTATCCTTGTTGCACTCCTTACCTAAATGTCTCTTATAGTGGGGGGGGGTGCTCGCAGTGACCGCAGATGGCACCGCAAACATCAGCAGAATCGTAGAAACATCACCATCAGGCTCAATGCTAAAGCCTGATAAAGAGACCCTGTGTGATCCCGAAAGCGCTTGTTCATATGACAAAGAACATCAATAAATTAATATTTTGCTATCCTAAAAGGACTGGTGTGCTGGTGACGTTTCTACAATTCTCATATTAATGTTTGCGATGCACTGCACATGTTTTGTGACATTTCGTATAATATTTCACCTGCACAGTATTTGTGTACAGTATTTGTGACAATAAAGACCTCCAAACAGACACACAACCACATAACTACTATAGAAGCAGCTAAAGTGACCCACAAGTATTTAATGATGGCCTGACAGAAATAAAGCACAGGTGTGTTATGGTAAATAGGCCCTGGTGTCACTATATGACAAGAACTATAACGAAGTGCAGAAGTGTCAATAATCTTTTCCACAACCTAACCTACTTAGCGGGTACAGAAATATCCATAATAATCTTGCTACTGGCATGAACATTCCAGTATGTTCATCCATTCTGCCCTGAACTCCCTTGAGAATTTTTCCCTTCAAGTTTATATAACTCTATAAAAGATCTAAAATAGTTTATCTACAAATAAAATGCACATCATTACAACTCATCATGAGCATTTAAGACTTCCCGGACCACTTTTCTGTTTCATAACAGCAGCTAACTACAGCTCAACAAATCATATCAGAGGTTAATGAAAAAGCAAAAGGGAAGTTAAATGCCTCTGGTTTTAGAGCAAAGCCTTTGAATCACCTATAAAGGAGAGAAAGGAAATAAATGCCTTGACATTTCAGTTTATGGGAGAGACAACAGTCTAATCTTGCACCTGGTGGCTATAAAGCCCTGGATAAACCAGCAATAGAGTAGTCTGACTACTAATATTTTGGAGGATTTAATAGTACAATCCCCCTGAAGATTCCAGGTAATACATGAGCCTTAAACTATGCAGAAAAAATGTGTAGATAAAATATGATCATTGTAGTTAAAAGAAGCCATGGGTTTAACATATGCTGTTGAAGAATAAGCTAATGAAACTAATCCATAGAGAAAATCAGTCCCGTGAAGTGACCTTTCTATCCGAGCCCTCTGTTACAGCGACAGAAAATTAGTGGATGAAATGAAATCTCAGCACAGTGTCTTGCTCGCAGGAATCCTACTAAGAGTATGACAAATGATGGGACAGATCCAGTTCAGACCTCTATTTTTAGCATTGGTCAAACCCTGAAATTGTAAAATGTGACTAAAAAAGGGATATTTTCAATAAATGTTACTGCAAAAATACTTGCTACATTTGTGCTACATTTCCTGTGTTACCCAGTAAAAAGCCTTAATACAAATTAAAATTGAATCCCAAAACATACTGCTGTCATCTTAATCCATGTATGTTTAATTTACCTATATAGCACTACCTCTATATTCAATACTTTGCAAAACAATTTTTCTCAAAGTAAATAACATAAGCAAAGTACAAAATACTTTGCTTCTGAGTTTAGATTCTGGCAATGGGAGTGTAACACGGTAACAGGAATGTTGCATGAGAATGGAGCTTAACATTCATGTAGCTAAAGAATACATTATTATCAAGCACAATTGTTCAATCCAAACCAACACTTTGGTGTACAAGTAACAATGCTATGTTGGTTGATGGTATAAGAGAGGCCTTCAGGCTTAGGATAGGACTACACTGGAGATTGGCAGTGTTATTCACAAAAGTGTGAAGAGTTTGGAGAAGGCAGGATAAGTGAACAATCTAGGCCAAATAGCTGAATTGGAGAATTTCTTCAAGTGAGCTATGCTGTCCTAGATTGTTCACTTCTCCTGCCTTCTCCAAACACTTCACCATTTTATGAATAACCGTGTAAATCTCTTTATGCAGATTTAACAACTACTCTTTGGCAGTTGCCTCATGTGCAGCACTCAAATATCAATGAACTGGTAATGGGATAACAAGTAGTTAAACCTTTCAGTAACAAAGAGATTTAATTGCCAGAGCTGCCATTGTCTTACTTTTTGCTAATGATTGGAAGAGAATAATAACTCATCAGTGCATTAACCCCCAAACCTCTCAGTTATCCATTATTGTAAATGATTTAGATTTTCTATGCAGGGACTATAAAGAAACCTTAAATGGATCATTCCTTTTACCTGGTATTTTTACATATTAGATATCTAATCAAACATAAAATGTAACCCCAGTTTTGCTTGGAAAAAGTAACCCCCACTAGGTGAACTATAACATTTGCAATAATTTTAGTAAATGTGTTTTATATATCAGGTTTGTGGATCAAACTTAATTGTCAGAGCACCACATCCTTTAAATTTACATTAGGCTAAGTAAATCTCAACCAATGAGATTTTTCAGGTGCAACATAATATTACAACATAATTAAAAAGTTATATTTTATTTATCACAACATTAATATTTGCACAATAGACATCCAAAAATAGTTTTAAAATAAAAACAATCATAGCCTTTACAATATACTGTAAAATTGTTCACAGGACATCTACACTCCCTGTGCATATGAATACATATAATTCTAATATCTGAGTAGATACTTATAGTATTCTATCACCTTTTATAAATCATTGTTATTGAAAATGTATATATTGCATAGTGTTTGGTACAAAACCCTTTTGCCATAATAGATCATATCCAATAAATAGAAATCAAGCACACTGAAGGGTCTTCAATGCGTTTTGCAGCCTGTTTCCTCATGAAGCGAGGTATATGTATATCCAATCTGTGACAAGTATCAAAAAAAGGACAAGTAAAAATCAAATCTTCCATCCACAGAAGACCATAGGGGATTGACATAGGGGACCCACCTCCAGCCACATCACAAATACTCTATGGGCCCCCCAGCCACCTCTGAGGGTGCTCCCAATTGTAAGTCGGCCAAGGGAGCATGTGTTTAAAGATAGATGGAGCTTAACATTCATGTTGTGTGGAAAAAGTGTAGGAAGGTTTTTATTATTAAGGGAAAACAAAATCCAAACCCACATGGCCCTGTGTGAAAAAGTATTTGCCCCTAAACCTAATAACTGGTTGGGCCACTGGTTAGCAGCAAGAACTGCAATCAAGTGTTTGAGATAACTTGCAATGAGTCTGTTACAGCGCTGTGCAGGAATTTTGGTCCACTCATCTTTGCAGAATTGTTGTAATTCAGCCACATTGGAAGGTTTTTGAGCATGAACCGCCTTTTTAAGATCATGCCACTCCAAAGTCTTCATTTTGTTTTTCTTCAGCCATTCAGAGGCGGACTTGCTGGTGTGTTTTGGATCATTGTCCTGCTGCAGAACCCAAGTTCGCTTCAGCTTGAGGTCACGAACAGATGGCCGCACATTATCCTTCAGGATTTTTTGGTAGACAGCAGAATTCATGGTTCCATTCATCACAGCAAGTCTTCCAGGTCCTGAAACCGCAAAACAGCCCCAGACCATCACACTACCACCACCATATTTTACTGTTGGTATGATGTTCTTTTTATAAAATGCGGTGTTACTCTTACGCCAGATGTAATGGGACACACACCTTCCAAAAAGTTCAACTTTTGTCTCGTCAGTCCACAGAGTATTTTCCCAAAAGTCTTGGGGATCATCAAGATGTTTTCTGGCATAACGGAGACGAGCTTTTATGTTCTTTTTGCTCAGCAGCGGTTTTCGTCTTGGAACTCTGCCATGCAGGCCATTTTTGCCCAGTCTCTTTCTTATGGTGGAGTCATGAACACTGACCTGAACTGAGGCAAGTGAGGCCTGCAATTCTTTGGATGTTGTTGTGGGGTCTTTTGTGACCTATTGGATGAGTCGTCGCTGCACTCTTGGGGTAATTTTGGTTGGTCGCCCACTCCTGGGAAGGTTCACCACTGTTCCATGTTTTCGCCATTTGTGGATAATGGCTCTCACTGTGGTTCGCTGGAGTCCCAAAGCTTTAGAAATGG
>NW_017306315.1:1663103-1683755 GCF_000935625.1 Nanorana parkeri
TAACTTGCAATGAGTCTGTTACAGCGCTGTGCAGGAATTTTGGTCCACTCATCTTTGCAGAATTGTTGTAATTCAGCCACATTGGAAGGTTTTTGAGCATGAACCGCCTTTTTAAGATCAGGCCACTCCAAAGTCTTCATTTTGTTTTTCTTCAGCCATTCAGAGGCGGACTTGCTGGTGTGTTTTGGATCATTGTCCTGCTGCAGAACCCAAGTTCGCTTCAGCTTGAGGTCACGAACAGATGGCCGCACATTATCCTTCAGGATTTTTTGGTAGACAGCAGAATTCATGGTTCCATTCATCACAGCAAGTCTTCCAGGTCCTGAAACCGCAAAACAGCCCCAGACCATCACACTACCACCACCATATTTTACTGTTGGTATGATGTTCTTTTTATAAAATGCGGTGTTACTCTTACGCCAGATGTAATGGGACACACACCTTCCAAAAAGTTCAACTTGTGTCTCGTCAGTCCACAGAGTATTTTCCCAAAAGTCTTGGGGATCATCAAGATGTTTTCTGGCATAACGGAGACAAGCTTTTATGTTCTTTTTGCTCAGCATCGGTTTTCCTCTTGAAACTCTGCCATGCAGGCCATTTTTGCCCAGTCTCTTTCTTACGGTGGAGTCATGAACACTGACCTGAACTGAGGCAAGTGAGGCCTGCAGTTCTTTGGATGTTGTTGTGGGGTCTTTTGTGACCTCTTGGATGAGTCGTCGCTGCACTCTTGGGGTAATTTTGGTTGGTCGCCCACTCCTGGGAAGGTTCACCACTGTTCCATGTTTTCGCCATTTGTGGATAATGGCTCTCACTGTGGTTTGCTGGAGTGCCAAAGCTTTAGAAATGACTTTATATCCTTTTCCAGACTGATAGATCTCAATTACTTTCTTTCTCATTTGTTCCTGGATTTCTTTGGATCTCGGCATGATGTGTAGCTTTTGAGGATCTTTTGGTCTACTTCACTTTGTCAGTCAAGTCTTATTTAAGTGATTTCTTGATTGTGAAAAGTTGTTGTAGTAATCAGGCCTGGGTGTGGCTAGAGAAATTGAACTCAGGTGTGATAAACCAGAGTTAAGTTATGTTTTAACAGGGGGGCAAACACTTTTTCACACAGGGCCATGTGGGTTTGGATTTTGTTTTCCCTTAATAATAAAAAACCTCCTTTAAAAACTGCATGTTGTGTTTACTTGTGTTATCTTTGACTAATGTTTAAATTTGTTTGATGATCTGAAGCATTAAAGTGTGACAAACATGCAAAACAATGAAAAATCAGGAAGGGGGCCAACACTTTTTCACACAACTGTATATAAAAATTGTTGTTTTACTTAATGTTGGTGTGTGTCCATACACCAGTCACTCAACAGCCATACCTGTCACTTGACAGACATTTATAAAGGTGGGCTTGTTTAAAAGGGTTTGGATTGCCTTATGTACAAACATATTTCAAAGTCATATGCAGATCATTTAATCCAACTTTTTGATACTATTATTACTTTAATACTATTATTATATCTATCCATTTAACAACGTCTGAAATAGAGGAAGTTTAATTATGCATGATGCTATTTTAGATATACTTTCCAGTATAACATACAGCGACAAAGCTAAACATAATTACATAATAATTATCCTCCCCAGGTGTCCTTTTAGCTGCTGAAATTTTCAAATAGCTGTGCACTAGAAAAATAAAATAAATAGCTATTACTTCTTCCTGGAGTTTAGCACCAATGACCATCCTTTTTTACAATCTTTAATGATTTTATTATGATGGCTCATTTTCATTATGTACTGATTATCTATAACTGAAAACAGTCTAAACATATGTTTTATGCTTCATTCCAGACAAGTATATCTGCAAATGTTCACCAAACTATTACTGCATAGAGCCTACAAATGACTAAAGGACAATAAAGCTATATGACGGCTTCCACTGCTATTTAAGCTATACAGGTTTACGTCTATAAGGCTAAGGGTGGCTGAGTAGCCCACAAGAAAGCAAGCACATTTATCAGTGTTTGTAACCATGTATTATTTAAGCAACACTCTACTTATTAAAGCAACACTCCACTATTCTTTAAAATAAAAGTTAACAGCCCATCAACCTAAAAAAAAAATAATGCCAACAACATTCAACTCAATTTCTCTGTGCCCAGGCTGTCATAGACCCTTGTTATCACACTAATTTGGGTTCAGAATGCAACTGCACTGAACGATCCTCACATATCAATACCATAATTACCATTCAGTGAAGGAGTAAGGACCGCTAACAGCTGCAGCCAGAGGAAAAGAGGAATGCCCTTGATGCCACTGGTTCAACCAGAAGACCCTTGAAAAATGATAAATTTATTATTTGATTTTTTTTTTTGCATGTGATATTTATTGACATTTTTCAAACATTCACAGCAGATACACATGTAAAACCATCATAACAGATTGGCATATGCTTAATACATTCTATGACATGTATAGATAACGGCTATGTCAGTAAAAAACAACTGTGAGAGCATCCGTTATCTGCATAGCAAACATTGCAACAACTTATGATCAGTTGTCGATAAACCAGAAGGGTAAAGATAGAAGAGGTAAAATAAGATAAACATCTAATGCTTCACCAATATTATCAGATCGATATGAACTAATTTTGTGGTACACCATGTAAGATCGTAGTTATAAAGGGACGAAACCGGGACTAAATAACAGAAAGTCATAACAGAAGATTAACTGCAGTAACATATCGATTCAGTGCAAGCGACCTCCTTTTTTCACAATGAGGAGTGTAGCAAGAGACACCTCGCGTATAGTGTACTCGATAAATGTACGGGATGGAGCGATGCTGCACACGTCTAGCTCATCGGGCGCCGGAACCGGAAGTCTTGATTTTTTTTTTAAAGAAGGATCCTATACTGTATTAGACATGTCAATGTTATCTTTCATGGGATCTATCTTTGCCTCAGAATTTACTGCAAGGTTTTCTTCTACAAAGTTTCTTCCAGTTAAATTTGACAGTGTATATGTCTCTAGCAGCTGGTCTGGGTCTGTTTTCTTTCTTTCTACACAAAGTTCCCAGAATTTCTTATGCCCTGCCATGTGACTCAGTTGGAGGTGCTATTGGTGATGGCACAATTTATTTTTGTCATGGTGAGCATTCTATACATCTGATGTCATTCCTTTATGTCCCGGTTGCATCATAGTATGTTCTACACCTTGAATCTTAACAGGCCAGTTGTGGCCTAGTTGAAAATTCATAACCATGGTTTTGTGGAGGTGTTGTGAAGGGCATATGCCCTTCCTGTTGTTTCGTACTGCACCATGTTCAATAGCCCTATGTGCATTTTTGGGCTTGAGTCCCAATTACCTACTACCATTCTACAATCCTCAAACTGTGCATTTTAATACGCTAAAGTCTTTTTGGCCATTATCATTATCTTCTGGTTATGGACTGCCCTATGTACAAACTCATTCTTCTTTTTACAGTTATTGTGCCAGGTCTAATTTCTATCCCTCTTTTGGACTGATATGTGGGTATTAACGGAAATTGAACCACTTGTCTCTTATTTTTGTTAAGTTATACAACCCATTACTGTTATATTCTTATTCCCATGTTTGTACATAATGTAAGGCACATACCCTTGTTTTAAACCCGCTTAATACTCTCCTATCTTTTCTTTAGCCATGATGTGTTTACTTGCATTGAGTTTATCTGGTTGACCTCAGAGATGTTTGTTGGATCAATATCCTACATGGAATTATGCTGTGGGAGTCAGCCATGGAGTTTTTTTCCAAGTTCACCACTGTCTCGCACTCACTTCAGGTTTTAACTCTTCATGGCTGCCTATTCCGCCTTTGTTGCACTTTGTGGAGGGGGGAACACCCCACACTTCTCATATTATGCTAATGTGTTGTTTTTTGGTCTCTTATAGCTGCCCATGGTTATAATACCTTGTTGATGAGAACTACCTACATACCTTGTGTTTGGCCTGTGGGTCAAACTATATTGTTTTCATGTCATACAATATACAGTGCTTCTTTTAGGACAGTTTGATCACACATATGCTGAATTTGTACTGTAGTTTCTCCATCTTCTGTTTTTACTATAAGTTATGTTTTCCCCAGTACTACTTTGCATATTATACATGTAATACATGGACCAGGCAGCAACTTCCCGTGTCCTGCTTCCAACTCTCTATCACATAGTCTGACTCAGGTTCCCTACTGATACCAAATGGAGTTAACAGAGGATTTGCTTTCCTCCATATTACCTCATGATACCACTTAATGACACTGCTATTGATATTTATACTCTCAGTCCTAAATCCCCCATGTTAACTGTTAAATTATCCACATATCATGACCCCCTTACCCTGGTAATTCCCTCCTACGCGGTGTTACTGTTATTCCTCTTCTGGGACTCTATTGTATGCTCATTCATCTGTCAGGGTCTTCAGGATCACTCCCCTCAACCCCTTGCTCAATTGTTCCACTCTCAACAACCCTCTAGGGGCTCCTGGTTCCAATACTTATAGTTCAAACAATTTGTGGATGCTACTCTTAAACACCACCAACCAGATCATTTCATTCCCTGATGCCCTTTGAACAGTTATATATTTCAGGGGACATTCATGACTATCTCAGCTCCGGTTCTATATACACAACTAATGTGTCCATACCTATATATATCATTTGATGAGCATGGCCATAACCTAGATCTTGGTCTGTCTATTCATGTTGCTCTAGGGGTACCATTGTTGTACTTGTAAATGGGTCACTTGTTTGTATTGCTTTCCTCTCCTTTATATGTACTAATTTACTTTAATAAATATATATTAAGGGGCAAAAAAGCCAAACAATTAGGAATACAAGATTCCAACAAGATTCCACTCAGACTTTTATGAGGTTTGGCACTATGTTCGGGTTTAGCAGACATTTTCTTGGGTTCTACAAACCTCCTGCAAAATTATCTTTGCCCAGTTTGCTTATCACAACGTTTTTCTTCTTTTAAGGTTCCTCTGACATATTTGTTTTGATTGGGGTACAGTTCACTAAAACAAACCTTGCTTCAGAAGAGAAAACTCTGTCATGAACCAACCTTTTTAGAGGTTCGATTAAATATTTTTGTCATCAAATGCCTTGACTGTTTAAACATGTGTTCAGTAAATATGAGAATGTAAAATGTTATATATGCTGTTTGTTAAAAAACAGTAAAGTCTGTTTTAATATTATGGGGTCTATTCACGAAGCTTCCGAAGGATCTAGCCATTGTTTCGGCTGATCCTTTGGCTAGCTTCGGCACCAGGACCCCTTTGGTTCAGTAGAACCGAAGGGCTGCTGTATGGGCTATTCACTATAGCCCGTACAGGTCCCGAAGTTGGCCGAGCGGCTCAGTCGAGCCGAAGGCATATGCCTCGGCTCGACTGAACCGTGGTGAAAGCCAAAGCTGGCCAAATGGCCGGCCGACAACCTGCTTCTGACAGCTGGGCGGAGCCAGCCGTCATCTCACGGCTGGCTCTGTCCACTTTCAGAGAGGTAACTGTTACCGTATGAGTTTATGTCAAATCTTCATAAGACATATGTATATAGTTTTATTTCTTGTTTTAAATATTTCCCCTGAGGTGTTGATAGCTTGTAGGGAAATAAAGTCTTTGTTGTGCTTATCACTGTGGAGGGGAGTGCCAGGCCCAATGAATTGCAAATAGGGTAATTGTTGAGCCAAGGCATGTCCAGATAATTAACATAGAGGTGCAACTTCAGTATCCTGTGTATCAGAAGCCAAGACCCTTTGATCTAATAACAAGTAGACTGGCCAATCGTAGAGAGGGGTGTGGAGTTGTAAAGAGGGTCTTGGAAACCCTCCAATCTCCAGTAGGCCTTGGGAGGCAACCAATGGGAGATTTGTCATGCATCCCTATGGACACGAGGGCTATATTAATGACTGGAAAAAACAGCTCGGTCTCTTTTCACCAGGACGGGGCCTCATGTGACGTTTAATGGGTAACTATACATATAATCTTTCCACCACTTAACTGTATGTCTGTTTGTCTGTTAGATACCAATGTCTGGGTATTTGGCATGTTTAAATCTTTTCTTTGTATGTTGTAGTTAAATAGATTGTTGGTTCATTGTATTTAAGTCTTGATACTATATACCAATAAATTCTGTTATTGTGTTGAGCTCAAAAATCTCATGAATTAATCCTTAGAATATTATACCTGTAAGTGTGAATGCTTATATAGCGGTTCATAACTTAAAATAGTAATTCAGGTAACAGTAACCAGGGACGCTGTCATTACACACTGAGAAGCCGGCCGGGCCGCTATGATATCACAGCGGCCTCTCTGGGTTCTCAGTGTGTAATGACAGATGGCGTCCCTGGTTACCTGGTAACCAAGGACGCCATCTGTCATTACTCTCCCGGATGCTCTGGGAGTCTAATACGGCTTTACTTGCGATCTGTTTTTTTTTTCTGACGTTTTTCTGACGCTGGCCACCCTCAGTCAGAAAAAAAAAACACCACAGGAATGCATAGCTAGATTCCTATTGGCTATTTCTCTTTGCAATAGCCAATAGCAAACTAGCTACTTCACCCGCCCACTGCTGCTGTCAATCAGCAGAGGGGGACCTGCAGTTCTCCATCGGGTCCTCCTCTGGTGACTGACAGCAACAGAGGGTGGGTGCAATAGCTAGTTTGCTATTGGCTATTGCAATGTTTAATACCCAATAGGAATCTAGCTATGCATTCCTATGGTGTTTTTTTTTTTTTACAGCAGCAGAACTGCCCGGCCAATAGAAAACAGTTGGGCGGAGCTAGCTGTCACTGCTAGCTCCGCCCAATCGGTTTCTATTTTTTCATTCTACTTTTTGTAAACTATTTTTCTATTCTGCTCGGTACCACAGAGGTACCTGGAAGAATAGCCGAGCCGAATGCCGCTCAGCGGCATTCGGCTATTCACTCACTGCTGTTCGGGACCTTTGAGAATAGGCCGAACACCAGCGAGTAGCCTGCCGGAGGTTCGGCTCAGCCGATCCACATGTTGGATCGGCTGAGTCGAACTCCTTCTGCACTTCGGGTCGGCCGAACATGCTGAGCATGTTTGGCCAACCCAAAGCCACACAAAGCCTAGTAATCCTTAGGATGACAACTCTTACTCACAGTACCATATCAATGGAGATCCAGTGTTGTCACCCTAGGACAGGGCGTGTGGTAGGACTATAGAACATCTCTATCTCTCCTCATCTCCATAACATAGGGGGAAATGTTATATAGCCCATAAAGATAGAGCTGGGAGTAATGTAACTGATATGAGTGCATGCAGCAGAGACAGAGAGTACAGGAAGTTCACAAGATTTCTGGTCGGATTGTCAGGTATTTTTTCCCACTTGTCGAACAGATATAACAAAACACGTTTAATGGTGTATTCAACTAGTCTGTTTAATTACAACTCCTCAACTTTGTTAACTTTTTGGGTAGTTACCACCAAAACATTTGAATTTTTCTTTCAGTTAATCACTATTATATAATGTGTTTACCTACTCCAATTTAAGGTCAGCTTTGAGACAGATACAGTATATTCTATACACACTGATACAAGGTTTCCCAATTCTTAGGAACTGGCAACCCACCAATAATACTAACTGGT
Source organism: Nanorana parkeri (assembly GCF_000935625.1). Classification (NCBI taxonomy): domain Eukaryota; kingdom Metazoa; phylum Chordata; class Amphibia; order Anura; family Dicroglossidae; genus Nanorana; species Nanorana parkeri. The sequence goes on from NW_017306315.1 coordinate 1,670,738, forward strand.
ATTCTTTAAAAAAAAATAAGTATGTTTTACTATATCTTTACTACATAAAATGTATTACCCAGTGCTGTTTATGTTTTTCCTCTCCTTTGTTTGTTAAGATTACAATGGCAGAGGGTGGGAACTATTTGATAATTTGATGGTTCTCTGACTGTAAGAAAAGAATGTAGGAGAATCACCTGTATAATGATATGGTATCCCAATGCATGTTATGAGTATGATGACTTAACCTGCAATATGGTTACCTAAATACATATACCTAAAATAGGGTTTGGAAAAAAATCTAATATTTCTAGTTACTTATAATTTAATCTCTGTCCATAGTGATGCATATAAGCAGAGAACAGGAGTAAACAAGTATTAGATATACTAATCAGCATGTGGCTGCAATATTCTTTACAGTTATTTCCAGACTGCAAACAGTAGACAAATACATTTGTAGGGGTTCTTTTCAAGTGGCCAGACAGTATTTTATTGTATGATTGTATGATTGCCTATCACAATCACTCTAAAAGAAGGACTCTAGTAAACTCACAAACTTACTCTTGTAGTAGGGCTACCCCTGCACTGCAAGGGTTAAAGTCAAAAGGTTTTCAAGCTATTTGAAGTGCTGATTAGATCACTTATAATAGGTGCTGCTTCTTAATGTTTCAAAGTTTTACTTTCCTGCAGAATCAGCTGGTCTCCTGAGCACTAACCCTGATCATTTCCCTTGCAGTGTCATATGGAGCCACCCTTGTGTGTGTTAGCATCTCCAGAAGCACACAGGCAAAGGTAGGCAAGCCACTCCCCTTCCCCTTGCTCCCCACTCCTCACTCCTTCCTTCTCAAAGTTTGTAGATGTGATCTTGTACCGGAGAAGAAGTTCAGGAGTCAGCTGTTTGGAAACATGATGACTGTAAGTGTTTGAGCAAAAATTTAAAGCACTCCATTGCTGGGCAAGGTACAGTATATTTGTTTGATCTGGATTCATCAGTGGAAAAAAGTTTGAGAATGTGAGGGCTCAAATAAAGCAGTTTTACTCACCTAATCCTTAATCCAATCCTGCAGTAGTTAGCACTCACCTCTCTCTCCCCCTCTGCTCTGGCTTTCTAATGTCCCTCTGTATCCATACATCTAATACAGGCCAATGGACCTGCATAAGATGTGATGACATCAGCAGTGTTTAGACCGCTGAAGAGGGGGCTGCAGGACTGTTCTGAGTCCCCAAGGGAGTCAGCAGGATTGAGGATCGGTTAAGTAAATCTGCTTAAATTGAGTCCCCTAGACAAAACGAGCACTTAAATCTTGATGAGTGGGGGTAGCCCCACTGCAAGGGTTAGTTTGTGATTTTTCATTTAATAAGACGCATAAATGACTAGATAACATTCTAGTTATATATATACATTATATATATAGATATCTATATATATATACGTGTATATATATATATAGCTATCTATATATATATACACACATCTGCTATCTTAGGAGTGAGTTAGCAAAAACTATCATCTCAGATCTTCTCTGAATTTGTGCTGACATTGTCCTTCCTTCTGGAGGATGGCTACTTTTGTTCCCCATGGTCCCTCACTCCTGTGATGGACTACAATCTCACGTTTATTTTACTAATTTGTATTGAGATTGTAGTCCATCACAGGAGTGAGCTTGGATACACACAGGGACCATGGGGAACAAAAGTAGCCACCCTCAAGAAGGAAGGACAGTGTCAGCACCAATTCAGAGATGATTTGAGGATGTAAGCAATCAGGGGCAATGCCCTCCTTACCATCTTGTCTTGAATTGTATTGTGATTGTAATGTCTTCCTTATATTGTAAAGCGCTGCACAAACTGTTGGCGTTATATAAATCCTATGTAATAATAATAATACAGCTGAGTGATACATAAATAAGCTACATTTTTGTTAATAGATAGGGTACTTGAATGCATTTTTAAGAATTAACTCCTTTAGTGTCACTTTCACACGGTAGGACTATTATTCCTGCTATTTCCTCAGCACTATAACAAAGTAGCTACTTTGTAATCTTTTCAGATGCAATTATATTATTGCACCTAAATTGTGGAAAAATGCTTAAGCCTCAATACCTGTTTTTTTGCCATTATTTTATCATAATGTCATGTCAGGATACCCGTGAACAAAGTATTGTGTCTTTATAGTTTTATATCTGAGAATGTTAAACCTAGAAAAAGTGTAGTTATCTCTAGTCCTAAAACATACAAAAACAAATAAGTTAGACTTAGGTCAAATACAGGACGATGTCTGGGCATGACTAAATGCACTTGCTTGTTAAATGTATTGCAAATCCCAATTTCAGATAGAGGGCACCTTAAAAAGAACAGGAAAAAAAAGCACTGAGGTATAGCTCAGCCATTTAATAAACCTCAAAGCCCTGAGGACATTCTCTTAGCCTAGTATAGCAACACAGGAAAACTGCAACCATGACAACCTCGAAATCCAATAAGAAGAGAGAAAAGTGGTGTGAAATAGAAGACAAAACGACTCTGAAGGGACTGAAAAATTGTTTTGTGACAATAGGTGAAGAGATTAAGGCTCTGCAGTATGTCTGAGCTGTCACAAAGTTTCAAAGCCTGCACAAGAGACTCAAGCACCCTTGAAAATTCCATTGTCGTCACATAGGATGTTTTGGAGTGCACTTTTATTCCAATCGAAGCAGTTATTTAGCTTAAAAAGCACAGTCAATTTTATTTACTCAAACTTGTACATGTAAAATTATATTGAAATTATAAGCCAATGCTTTTTATACTGTAAGCAAGCTTTTGCACAGGTAAGGACAACATTTTAAAAAGTCAAATCTGATATGTCTCTGTTTTTCCCTATTGAAATTTCAATTTATGCCTATTATAAAGCTGTTCAAGACAATTCTTGACATCTGATTCAAAGTATATGTAAACCCAAACTCTATCTTTCAGTATTCTTGGCATCATGGCTCTCTGTATGCAGTTTTTTAAGTAAATAATTTTTGGGTGAATCTGCAAAATTACTTACCTGGACGTCCTACCATAAACAGCACTTTTTGTTGCAGGTTGAAAACACTAAGCAGCAGTCTCATAAATAGGCAGCACAATTGTCAGCCATATGTGCATGCTTCTTTAGTTGGCCTATCAGATCTATTAGATAGGAAACTGTCAGCTGAACTGAATTGCTAATTGAGAGGCAGTGGCTTTGCTTTTTCATCTTGAAACATTGCAACAAAATCACAGGAAATGATTTGCTTAAAGAAGAACTCCAGGAAAACTTTTTCTTAACCCTTGCAGTGAGGTTACCCCATCCGCTGCAATGGTTAAATGCTTTTTTTTCTAGGTTTAAAAAAAAACAAAGTTATACTCACCCGAAGCTCCTTGTTGCCACAGCTCTCCCTCCTGCCTGTCTCCTCCTCCGTTGCAGCATTGGATTCTCAGTGTTCTCACATCTATACACAGTGTAGAGAACATGATGATTTATGTAAGAACAAGCAGGCTCAGAGCATTGGGTGAGTATAATTTTTTTAAACCTATGCATAAAAGAGCAGCAAAACCCCACTGCAAGGGTTAATAAAAAATAATTCCTGGACTTCTTATTTAAGAAAATTGTATACCTTGAGGCATTATGCCAAGCATACTTTAAAAAAATAGGATTTACATATACTTTAAGAGTAGCATGAATTGCTGATCTCTCCTGAGACAAAAACTAGTTGCCTGGCAGTTATGTTCTAATGGCTTTAATACAAGGCATATGGTAAGAGATGCGCTTGGAAAAAAGTGGACGGAAAGCTGCTTCTTTATTTTTCTAGTTTGCCCTTTGGAATCCACCTGCACAGGAAATAATGGCCTACAATTAAACAAAATTAAGGTACCTATGCTAGTTCTATTTAAAAATGTTTAATGGTTTTCTAATGAATATATAACTGTAGTTAATTATGCTTTTTTTTATCTCCTACTGCTTAAAGTCCATTTCCACCTTTGTAAGTGACTAGGATTTATTTTGCTAATGTACAGGTGCAGTGATGATGTATATGTGTGAACATTTTCATACTCACATTGCAGGATTTCTTCATTTTTTATAAACTTTTTTTAGGCTTGAATACTAGAAATTCAAAGTTTTCTCCACAGGAAATTCAGTTTGACACAGGGGTCAGATTGTAAAGCAGGCTGTAAACAGCTACTCACCTCCCTGTGATTCTGTATAACACAATCACTAAATGCCAGCTCTGCCTTAACACATAATACACTGTCCAGGGGGGTTACCACTATGAATACTGATGAATGGGGGTTGGAGAGCTCAGTTGTAATATACACACATTGCTTGCAGAGCACAGAGGTGGCCATTTCCATGAAGATATAAAGAGGAAAGCTAAGAAAACTGTAACTTTCTGTGTTCAACTGCATATGCCTGCTTCATGTACATTTCTGGCATACCTATTTTGAATAGCTCTGCAAAGGTGAAAATGGGCTTTAAAAAGGAGAAAATAAAGAAATGCTTTCTAAAGTTTAATTTATTTATTTTTTATTTTTATCTGTGAATAAACATTAACTTAAATGACAAAGCAACAACAATTAGAAATAAAAACTTGAAAAACACCAGAGAACAACAGAAAGCTATGACATGAAATGGGACTGTACAAGAATGCATATGATTCTAAACAAAGAGTAGTGATTATAAAAATTGTGTTAAGTTTTAAGAGGATAATGGTGGAGTAAAATATGGATAAAAGGCAAGATGCATGAAACCACATACAGATAACAAAAGGATGCATGTGTTTGTGGATAGGGAAGTAGAACATAAGTGGTGAGATCTATTAGAGATATATTAGAGATTGACATATAGGTGTTTATGACGAGATAGTTGACAGGGTGGCTCAGAAAAAGGAACTAGACAGGATTTGTGATGGTGAAGAGTAGAGCAGAATTCCAGAGTGAAGCATAATAGAGACTTTGATACCTAGATAGAATTGAGATATACATTTGAACTGAAACAGCAAAGAAAAATACTAATAAATACCTAAGCGAAAGAGACCAAGTCACCAGGCCTTCTTTTAATTTTTAAAGTGCATCAGTTGTTCAGACTATGGACATTAAAGTAATATACTGTATATCCCTAACAAATAGTAAAAGAGCTTTCAAGCATATCTCAAGGCAAAAATTAAATTCCATATTACCCCTCCCTCCCACCTACCTCTCATCTATTCAGCTATTCATTTTCCAGAAGGCCTGGAACCAGAACGTCACAAGACCTTGGATTTAGTTGTTTAAAAGGGGCATTTGGGCAGCATTTTTTAGTTTTTTTATTACAGCAATTAGTTAGGAGTGCCGGAGGATTTTCCCACACTAAATTCTACCACTCTGAGAAGTGTTGGACTACAGAAAGCTGAAAACTGTCTTGAAAGACTTCACTGCTTCCTTTGTGAATTTAAGGATGTCTGCAGCTACATAGGTATGTAAGGTCTTGTTTTAATTAATTATCAATTTACTACTTGTTAAGAAATGTAAATACTTGAATATGCATACTCTGGTCACATGTTCAAGGTAACAATTAAGGAGGGTTTTTAGTTTTTAATAAATTGTTCACGGTGGGTATTTTTCTGATGTTCCAGCACAAATAAGAAGGAAAATAGTCTCCAATAGTATAATATGCTTAAAAATCTTTTTTATAAGATCAAACATTGAATGAAAAACATGAAAAACATAAAGACGCAAATTAAACAGCAACTCTCAGCCAACTTGCATCATAGCACAAATGCTTTCTACCTGATACATCTTTCCTAATTAGCCATTATAAATGGTATGGAGAAGTGATAACATTGCAACCTTATAAACCCTACCACAATTCTGTCTTTAATATTATTTGTGAAGTATAAGTTATAAGTGTCCAATGACTGTCATACTGTGTATAAATAGTTGCTTAACAAACATAAATGATCATAATCACAAAAATTATCAAAAGATCAGATAATATCTATAAATCTGTACTTCCCAATGATAGTGATAAGTGCAAACAAACATAATGTATTCCCTATTATCTGTTATATCTAAACCAATTCACATCCAAATCAATATTCAGACCATAAAAAAATATATCATAGGCTGTCGTACAAGACATAATCTATCTAATACTGTTTCCCTGTAACCAGAGAATGACAATAATATTGCTGTATGACAGGAAAAGGGCTAGTTTAACTAAGACTATATTGTGTTTATAGGCATAAATATCCTTCATATAAAACACAGTGCTTTATGTTGTTTTTTCAATCATATTGGATTATAACATTTTTCTTACAGATGGATTTTTCCCGAATACAACAAACAATTGTGAAGGTAAATAATTACCCAACACCCTCTCTTTTTTATACTAGGCAATGTTTATAGATATTTTTTTAAATGCCCAAGCCCTGGGCTGAAAAATTCATAATAAAAGAGAAATCAATCAATCCACTCCATTATTATGTTTACCTTTATCCACTAGCAATGCCACTCTATCAATTAATTCGGCTTTCTCAAGATCATTTTCTAGTAATTCAGATAAAAAGCCTTCCTGTACAAACCACTGTCTTATTAGGATGAACCACAAAATCTTCTGCCCTATCATAGTCTCAGCATAGCTGCATGATGTGACCCTTGGGGAATCCCTTTCTTCCAGGATACATACTAACAGTGTGTAACCATTTCAATCTTTAAAATATGTTCTGGTAAAACTCCTATCATCTGACACAAAAATATCCAAGTCTGAAATTCGAAAGCTTGTTGTACTATATAGATCAGAAGAATATTTGTATTATTGTTATAAATAAAAAACTCCTTAAAAGATTACACCTGATGACAATTGGAAACAGTATTGTCGGGTATAAATTTGATAGTTGGTACTGCGATACTGAGCTAACTAGCTGGGAAACAGAGATACTAAGTAATTAATAACCACTTTATAAAAAGCAATGAGTGAGTAAACAAATCTTGGGCATCCCCATTAAAAAAATAATAGTCATGACTGCCATGAATGGTAATGCTACCAGGTGCATATCTTGCACCGTGTATGTGTTTCTTGGGGTCACCTGTGCCGGTATCTCTGACACAGGGTAATTTATCGCAAAGACCACAATCTCCGAACAGTATGTTGTTTATCAGGTGTTCAGGTTCGACACATTGTGGATTAGATGGACAGATTTCTAGGAGGGGCTGGGGAGGACCTAGTGGTCATGGTACACATAGGTACTAACAACAAAGTGACAGGAAGATGGAGCGTCCTCAAAAAAGATGTTATAGACCCAGGTCAGAAGCTAAGGAAGAGGGCCTCCAAGGTGGTATTCTCCAAAATACTGCCGGTACCAAGAGCCACACCAGAGACAGCAATAACTAAGAGAGCTAAACAAGTGGCTAAAACATTGGTGTAGGCATGAGGGGGTTTGGTTTTATGGAGAACTGGGCTGGCTTTTCAGTCGGCTAGTAGCTCTACAGCAGGGATGGACTGCACCTACATGTGGAGGGTGCAGCTCTTCTGGGGGAAAAGATGGTTAATAGACTAGGGGAACTTTTAAACTAGGATCTAGGGGGGATAAATAATGACTATGCCAGACAGCAAGCAAAAAACAAATACATCAGACAGCACAGTAAAAAGTGAAGCAGGTGTGAGAGAAGCAAGACAGGGGACAATAGCAAAAACAGACAAGAGGGAAGAAAATGTAACATTGTCCAAAAAAAGAGTCTGTCAGAAGAGTGCCACTAGAGACTGATAATTATAAGGTTAAAACTAGGGATATCCCGATACCACTTTTTCAGGACCAAGTACAAGTACAAGTACTTCCGCTCATGTACTTGCCGATACCAAGTACCTATATTTTCTTAAAGGGACAGGTGACTTTAAATGATCTATAGTACAATTACATGTTATGTACTATGGGTCATGATTTCACCTATTCATGTTAGCAGGGGAGAATTGTAAATCTATTGCTGTAATGTAGTGGAGGTGTGTGCTATATATATATATATAATATATATGTACTACATATACAGTACATACGTCCAGTACACTATAGCAATAGATTTACAGCCAGCTCCATCCCTGCTTCCCTCACTCACAGTTTTACTCCGATCCCTGTTGCCTCACACGGTGCCTCTCATAGTCGGCACTGGGCAGGATCGTTGCATCACGTCTCAGCGCTCAGCTTGTGGGAGGCGCCCACAATTCTGCCCTGCTAACATGAATAGGTTAAATCATGATCCATAGTACATATACAGTACACAAGACCAGTACAGTGCAGTAATAGAGTTACAATTATCCCCTGCTAACATGAATAGGTTAAATCATGATCCATAGTACATATACAGTACACAAGACCAGTACAGTGCAGTAATAGAGTTACAATTATCCCCTGCTAACATGAATAGGTTAAATCATGATCCATAGTACATATACAGTACACAAGACCAGTACAGTGCAGTAATAGAGTTACAATTATCCCCTGCTAACATGAATAGGTTAAGTGATCCATAGTACATAATAGTACATAACATGTAGTTATACTATGGCTCCTTTAACCTATTCATGTTTGCAGGGGATAATTGTAACTCTATTACAGCAGTGTACGGGACATGTGTACAGATATAATGCACTGCAGCAATAGATATACAATTCTGCACTGGTAACATGAATGGGTTAAATGATCCATAGTACAACTACATATTATGTACTAGGGATCATTTAACCCATTCATATTAGCAGGTGATAATTGTAAATCTATTGTTGCAGTGCATTCTATATGTAGTATATAGTACATGTACATATAGAGTGCACTGCAACAATAGATTTACAATTATCCTCTGCTAACATGAATGGGTTAAATGATCAATAGTACAGGGCTACATACAGATCATTTAATCCATTCATGCTAGCAGAGGATAATTGTAAATCTATTGTGTCCAGTGTATAAGCAGTGTGTACTCTATATGTATTAGATATAGGGTACACACTGGTAATACAATGGAGACCATATATTTAAAATCAGTCCCTGCTATAATAGAGCCCCCCCTATTGCTCAGCCAGCTAAATTAGGACCCCACCTGGAACTCCTCCCACCAGACCAGCGCTGACTCACTGCTGCTCTCTGGCACTGAAGGACATCGTCGGCGAAGAGGAGCATCGCGTCACTGCTGCTCTGGTGGGCGGCGCTCTGAGTGGGATCCTCTGGGCAGTCACCGGCCACCTACATTAGGACACCACCTGGAGCTCCGCCCACAGCAGTGACGTGATGCTCCTCCGCTCAGCCTGCCCAGAGGAAGGTAAAGTAAAAAAAAAACAGCGCAAGCTTCGGCGCTATGCATCGCGGCTTAATGACAAGTACTTGTCAAAATGCCCTGTATCGGGCCCGATTCCGATGCTAGCATCGGTATCGGGACATCCCTAGTTAAAACTAATAGTGGTATAACCCAGAAGACAGGCAAAAAACTGAAATGCATGTTCACAAATGCTAGAAGTCTGTCAAACAAAACAGATGATCTACAGCTTTAACTCATCGAGGAAGAGTATGAGCTTGTGGGAATAACAGAAACCTAGTTTGACAGCACCCATGACTGGACTGCAAATATTGAAGGATACAAGCTAACTATGGGACCGCAAGGATAGAAGAATGGGAGGAGTATGCATGTACATCAGAGATAATCTGATGGTAAATGTGCGGGACGACAACAACGCATCTGGAACAGAACCACTCAATCATCAAAGGCCCGTAACTTCATACATTGTCTACAAGACAATTACATGGTTCAAATGGTGGAAACACAAACTAGAGATAATGCTTTACTGGACTTACTTGGGGACAACTTGGGTAAGTGATCATAAGGTAATAACATTTACTGTCCTTTTGGGGAAACAGAAAAGGGCAGGAACAACAAGAACACTAAACTTCAAAAAGGCAAACTTTAACAAACTGAAATCCTTATTAAATTATATTGATTGGGATGAAATCTTCCAAACAATGAAAATGGAGGACAAATGGGAATGGTTTAAGGCCATATTAAATAACAATGTAGCCAATATATACCACTAACTAACAAATTTAAAATGGCAAGAGTTAAACCAGGGTGGTTAAATTCTAGAGTTAAAAGATTAATAAACTCGAAAAACTTGCCCTTTAAAACGTATCAGATAGAATGGTCATTAAATGCATTCAAACACTACAAAAGGTGTAACAAGAAATGCAAAAATGCTATTAGGGCAGCAAAAATAAACTATGAAGAACAAATAACTATAGAGAGAAAAAGTAATCCAAGTAATATAAATAAATACATAAATAAATAAATAGTAAAAAGTAAAGGCAGAGCACATAGGCCACATAAAGGACAAGCAGGGTAAGCTGGCCACAAGTGACAGGGAGAAAGCAGAGGTATCGAACACTTTATTCTGTTTTTACTAATGAGCGAGATGGATACGATAAACAAAGTAAAAACTTTTGTAATAATGGACTAGACCTACTCTTTTACCAAATAAACAAAGTCAAATTGCAAAATAAACATACCACATTGTAAATGGACCTGTATTTTTATTCAACCCTAACAACTATGTAACCATGTGTAAGGTTATGGCCGGGAGTTTGTGCGCTTCTTCGTATGCGTGGGTCCCAGTCTTCTGCATTACCGGAAAACATACCCTAGTGAGCAGGCGCTCGCAACATAGTGGACACGCAAAGACACGCTAACGTGGCACATGGGAGGTGACACGACTCCCTCTGATTGATGGGTCTATTTAAACCAGCCTTCCTAGTTGACTAGTGCTGAACTGTCTTTCAGTGTGTGCCCTTGCTTCCTGTGCTTCTGTTTGTTTGATCACCTGTGGCCTTGACCCGTATTGCCTGGATTACACCTGATTGCTGCCTGCCCTTGACATCTGCGTGATTCCTGGATACGCTTCTGTCTTCTCCCTTGGTACCATGCTGCCAGACTGGTTTGACCCCTGGTCCTGTTTGACTTATCTCTAGTTCCTGCCACAGCCCACGCTGACCTCCCAGCTGGATACCAGTCCTGCTCATCATCCCGGGGAACCTGTTGCTGGACTGTTGTTTGGCACAGTGTCTGAACACCTTGGCACCCATGCTACTCTCGGTCTGCTCACTCCCTGTCCCCACGTCCAGGTGGTGTGAGACAAGAGCCACAAGAGAGGCCTCCTCAGCTAATTCGGTCTTCTACCAGGTACGTGATACTATGAAAACAAAAGTCTTTTTATTAAAAAAAAGTGTCCATCAATGTATTACAAAGGTCAATCACATCACCGAGCTATGTAGATCCATGTCAATCACGATGGACAACGGCCACTGACACAGCAAAAGAAAAAACCTGATGCCCACCAATCCATCTGATCCCGACGAACACTGCCACAAAATGACAGCTCTGACCTGAATGCCAACAAAGGGGCGGAGCAAGTTGTGATGCCATGGGATTTGTTTCTCCCATTTGGTGACATTCAGCAGAGCTGTCAAGGATAGTAGCTCGGCTGCTGAATGCTATTCAGGACTTCCAAATCCGAACAGCATTTGGGAATCCTGAATAGTATTCGGCAGCGAAGCTACTATCATTCAGTCAATGATAGTAGCTCTGCTAAAAGCTATTCAGGACTTCAGAATCTGAATAGCACTTTGGAGTACTAATTAAAGTCACAACAAAAGAAGGAAAAACCTTCATAGTCTGTGCATATATAACCCAATATCCTTTTTAAACATACACTAGACATGTGTGATTCGCTTTGTTCTAAATTTAAATTTGGATAAATTATCAGAAATTCAGACATTCGGATGCTTCCTAATTTATGAATTCAAAGAAATATAACCGAATTTCAATTCGGAAGAAAACCAAACTCACATGTCTAGTGTGTTATAATGTCCCAGACAAAAGTAATCTTCAAATAGAAAACATGGATTAGGTCAGCCTAAGGAGGCTCTGAACTGGGAAATCCAAAACAGGTAAGAGAGCGACAAAAACAAAACAGAATAAAATATAACAACCAACCTCAAGCCTGCACCAGTCTATGCTTTATTTCTATGCAAGATTCCTAAACCTGCCGTGGGAAGGTGTTGTGGTTTAATTGAAGCAATAAAGGAATGTAAAGAAAATTCCAGTCTCCTATGATGATTGTTTGCTACATACATGGGGAAGATGTTGGTGCTCATCTACTCATGCTATGTTCTACTTAGAGGGCCTCACATTTCCAGTCTGCCCAGTGTGCCTTGTAACTTTTCAGGGTAATACTAGCCTGTGTGGTGGAAAAGCTCCATTAGTTCTTTTAACCAGTGATTGTGATGGTAATGAGGTCTGGGCACTCCAATATTAATTAGGAAATTCTATCTTCCTCTTCTTTTGATGGAATTCATCTCTTATAGTTTCAATTACATCATGCTTCCCTTACACAGATGTGTTTAATTTTGTTTAGGCCGTCTTAAAATTCTAGAGCCAGCAGATATCTGCTCATCAAGCCTTTGATGGTGTTATAACCCTTTCATGATGGAGGTATCATAAAACACTAATTACCTAAGTTGCTGTCCAGGCATGGCCTAATGACCCTTTTATGGCATAAATATCTTAAATTATTCACTTGAAAATTAGCAGATCAGGAGAGTAATCATTCATGATCAGCTTAATTAAACTCCAAAGATCTGCATGCTGCGAGACCGAAATAACTGGCCTTTAGTTCACCTCTGTCAATAAACATAAGTTGCAATCTCACTCAATATTCATAACTTTTAATCTGTACTGTACTGTATATATAGCTGCATCCTTTCAAATAAAATCTGGACATATTAAATATGATTAGTTTAGGAGGACCAGAGGCCTAAAAACACACATTAACCCTTATGACCCAGTCACACTTCACAGGTACAAAATCGGTATCTACACAAAGCTAATTTAATAATGCACAATAATCTATGGTTTGTCAGGTGGTAATCTGTGAAAATATAGGAATATGGTTGTTGATATAAAACTAACAGTTTGGGAAGGGCACAGGGTAAGGTCATAAAGTGCTCAGCCCTCTTGCGTCACCCCCCCC
>NW_017306315.1:1685607-1706703 GCF_000935625.1 Nanorana parkeri
TGCTCATCCCCCTTGGCGCCCCCCCCCCCCCCCCTAGTTATTCCTAACTGAACAAGGGGCTAGCACAGTGTCCTCCTTGAGGACCCACAAAAAGTAAATACACAAGGAAACTAGGAAGCTCTCATGTGATCATACAAAAAAGCCCAATCCAGAACCATCTTCTGTTGCATTGAACTGGACTCTGCTAGAACTCATCAAACCGAGGACTGTGTTAGGTAGTCTCAATTTAATTCCCTTTTAATTTGTCTGTCTTTTATAACATCTTTTTCTGTATATTTTTCCTGTACCATTTCTTTTATTAAAAAATATATTTAAACAATCATTAAGCTTATCTCTACTTGCTAAATAAATACTTAAAGTATCCTTGTCTCTGTGATGAGTGCTACCATGTTTTAAAACCTGCCATATTCCTGTCTGAAGGGACAGTGGCATCACAGGCATTGTTTAAGTTTTGAATTGTCACAGCACATGCTTGGAATGGTGAGTGTTTCCATTAAAACATGTGGTGGCAGCTATTGCTTGTATGTGTAAAGGGTTAACTGCTGAGTTAACCAAACTCCAATTATGATCGCTTACATTCGGCTAGCTTCAGACTGTTGTTTCGCTGGCTGGAAAATCTCTGTACAGGGTGAAACTTGGAATGGTGTTGCCTCTTCTTGTGACATCTCAGTAGGACTGCAACTATGTATAGTCACATGTTAGTGATGTACAGTGGGTTCGGCCCGGCTGCTCTATCACAGTGACCAGACTAGGACTCATAGGATTAAGTAGATAGCTAATTCCACCATATCTTAAAGAATTTGGTTGTCAGGGTAGTTTGTTTACATGCTGCATCATGTTTTTCTAGGAATATTAACTTAAACTATATAGTTTTGAGTCCATTGACTTTGGTGGGGTAGTAAAGCCAATGATCGAGTATCACTTTTTTAATACTGAGGACACATATGTGTTCTGATTTAGAGAAGATGAGACAAATGCTGCATTCTTAACTGGAGGGATTTGAAAAAGGCAAGCGAGAGGTTCTTAGGGGGCTATGGCCACCAGTAATCTAGAACATAGGTTGTCGGCAAAAGTAGATGCAGTGACATAACTGTTGTAGTTGTGATAGATTTGGGTGGGGTGTAGTGCATTTGGGGCAGGTCTTCAGCCAACCTGAGGTAGAGGATCTCAGGGGGACATTAAATGCCCAATATGTCTTGTGGATAATCATAAATTGCATCTCCCCTCCCCACCTCAGCTGCGATTGTTTCCCACAGGCCTAGCAATCCGGCTTGGATTTTGTCCCAGGCTTTTTTATTTGAAAGGTTTAAGAGCCAAGTTCAATTTTTCATACCCTCGTCTGGGGACTTTTCCATCTTGCTGACCTTTTCACAGCGGTAGTCCTCAATTGATGCTGTTCCAGATCTCTGGTGACAGTTGTTTATTGTCTTCTTGTTTGTAAGTTAATTTATTAATTTAATGTATCTATGAATATTTGGAAAAACTACGAAATTACATTGATGAATTAGTTGAACATAGGTTTATATTGATAAATGTTTTCTATGCCAAAAGGTTACTATATATTAATCCCTGACATAGCTTATTTAAGCAAAATGCACTGGAAAGTTCTACAGCCGCAAGCTCTGAGAACCAATACTGCTATGTAAACTATATGTACAGCAAGTATATGCAATTATTAGAACTTACTGCTTAAATTATATATATTTATGAGTAGAGGGCAGAAGGCTGTAAATAGTCAAACAATGATAAAGATAGATATATGTGTTTATGCAATGACTACACATGTATATATGTGGTAATTATTGTGCTTATACCTATGTACTTGATTTTATTTTTTCTATAGAATAACTTATGTTTTAACTATAAACCTGCAGTGGTATCAATGCTTCTTATGAAACCCCTATTTTCTACACTTTTTCAATAACTATATTTAGGGGGGGACCAGGCTATATCTACCCAAGTTGTGCTTATAAGTCTAGGTTGGGGACAGTGATCAATTGTTCAATTATCCAATTTTTCAAAGTTGCTAGGTTATTTAGGTTCTCGTGGGATGATTTCTCTCTTAGATAGCCATAGATCCAATAGAGTAGTTTCCTGTTTTTGGGTTCTGCCAAAAGTTATTATAGGCAATATTATAGGGGGGGTGTCCTCTCACAGTTTGAGTGAACGAAGTGTTTTATTTGTTCATACTGGAGAAAGTATACATGTGAGACATGTTTCTGGCTGCATAGGCTGGAGAATGACATAAGTCAGCTAGGTCTTGTAAAAAATGTAGACCTTTGCTAGCCCAAACCCTGAAGGCTGTGGAGTCTTTATCTTGAGGGAAGATTGGGGAAAAGATGAGAGCAAATAGCACTTCCAGAATGAAAGGTTGGCAGTGGCAGCCTATACATTTTTCTTATGACAGATTTTCTTTAAGCTGTAATGAGGTTTCTGTTTTTTACTGCACTTGGCCCATAACATCTGCTCTATACATTATTTTACTAAATAAGCTCTCAAAGGTACCCTCGCAGAGAGAACATTTATAAATGTATTTCCAGTTAGTATGGATGCTTTCTTTAGCAATTATACTTCAACTTAGTAATGAAACATTTGGTCAATATTCTACACTGCATTATACTGCTACAGTTTTGTGTGAGATCTATGCTAATATTTTTAATATTTGGTAACCATTCAGTTAAAATAAATTGCCTGTCTGTAATTTTTTAAGTCAAAGATGGATGAATTTTTACGCAGGAGGAATACTTCAAACAAGACAAAATCTAGAATTGTAATAGACATTTATTGCTTGAATAGTCTTACATTGCTCTCACAGCAAAATGTTCTAATTTGCCATTATAAATTTGAAAATACATTTTGTTAATTACATAGCAGGAGAAATAATATGCTGCATGTTAATTGCTGATCATTATTCACTGACAAGTTTTTTTTCCCTCTCATCTATGTGAGACAGGAAAAGAGAAGTAGTGATCGCAAATATGCTCAGGCTTTCTGCCAGCCAACAACTGCTATGTACATCTTTGGTTTCAATATGTGCTTATTACTTTTCAGGATCTTAAATGAAGGGATGCAGCCTGTCAGGAAATGTATTTTGCCACTTCAGAGCGGTTGTTACCACTTAGCAGTAATAAGTGACCGTAATTGGCCAGGTAATGATAGAGCACAAAAGCTGAATGGGAGGGTGTTATTGCTATTATACACTACAAACAAGCATTAAATGCCCACAGGAAACTGTATGTTTGAGCTAATAGATTTGTATCAAGAAGACAATAATTTACTAAACTGACCCACTAGAGCTACTCTAGATACTCACATACAATACATCTGTCTTTCCTTGAAATATAAATGTTTAAGCCTTGTAAAAAAATAATAATAATAATTCAACAGGAAACATGCAATGATTTCCAGTTGTGTTTTATGGCGAATCTAAATAAAAATAATTAATTAATTTCAAATCCTTTAAAAAATATATATTTAAAATTGTATTCAAACAACAGAAACTATATACAGTATTAAGACAGCGAATAATAAATGATGGTATTATGATGTATATATTGAGCACACTGACATTGCAAGAATGCTGTTTGACACTGTAAGCAGGAAAACAGGGGAGGATTCAGTTGGGGGTCCCGGGGCAGGGGTAATGCTGGATTTAGCAGGGAGTTTGGGGCACAACTGCGATGTGTAATCACTTACTGTGACAAGAGACATTTCAAATATAGGACTATATTTTTAGGTCACGGCATACTGAAGTCAGAAGGTAAACCTTCAGGCAATATTGGTTTTATTTATTGACGGCGGATTCTAAATCTAATCCTCAACACATGTTGGCTTCCTTCTTTTTCATCATAATTGAATAAATATATTTTCTGAACATTTGCCTCCTGAGATGTTTGGTATCCTGACAGGGATGTTCAGCTAGTCAACTAGCACTGACACCTGCAAGGGCGCATATATCAGTACGCTGACTTTCACATGCTTATTCTAAAAAAAAACAAATTGTAAGACTTTGCATAAATGTTGTTTTGATGCACCTAGATTGTACTTAGCTGATTTCAACGTCAGTTCTGCTGGGCTTTAGATTGGTTGCCATTTCCACACAAAGATCCAGTCCACCTAAAACAGTTTGTTTATTACTTTTGCAGATGATGGAAAACTGAATGCACTTTCTTATACAGAAGTGGGCAAAGCGTTGGTACCCTTCCTCAAAAAAAAGAAGAAACCACAATATTCTTTGAAATTACTTGAACCTTCAATATTTGATATTTAATAAAAAATAAGACTTTGCTTTTTATTTTTTTTATTAAACTGAACATTTTAAATAAAAAAACAAATAAAAATGGACAAAAATAATGAGACCCTTAACCTAATATTTTGTTGCACAATCTTTAGAGTCTATCACTGTGAACAAGCAATTTCTGTAGCTCTCAGTGAGACTTCTGCACCTGCCAACAAGTAGTGTGGCCCACTCTTCTTGAGGGAACTACTGTCTCAGGTTTGAAATATGCATTCTCCAGGCTGCATGTTTCAGCTCTTTCCATAGAAGTTCAATCGAATTAAGAACTGGGATCATAGAAAGCCACTTCAAAATAGTCCAAAGTTTTGTTCTTAGCCATTCTTGGGCTCTTTTAGCTGTGTGTTTGGATCATTATCCTGTTGGAGGACCCATGACCTGTGACTGAGAAAGAGCTCTCTTACCCTGGGCAGTACATTTTGATCTAGAATTCTTTAATAGTCTTAAGATGCTATTGTGCCCTGCTCAGGCTGAAGGCACCTTGTGCTAGATGCTGCAAAGCAGTCCCAACACATAACCAAGCCTTCTTCATGTTTCACAGTAGATAAGGTATTCTCTTTTGAAAGTTTCATTTTTGTATCTGTAAACATAGAGCTGATGTGACGCCAGTAAACTCCAGTTTTGTCTCAGATATCCAAAGGACATTCTATGAGACTCATTGTGGCTTGTCAATATGCATTTTAACAAATTGCATTAAAGCTTTTTATTGTTTTTCTCTCAACAGTGGAGTATTCCTTCAAGCTGTAAATCATTTAACAAGTGACGGATGGTGTGATTAGACACTAATCTACCTTGGCTTTTTGTCATACCAGTCACTGTGCAATCTGGGGTTGATTTTCCTTTTGCAGCCATGTCCAGGGAGGTTGGCTACGTGCTATAGACCCTAAACTTCTTAGTAATGTTTATAACTGTAGTCATAGGAACACCAAACTGCTTGAAGGTGGTCTTATAGTCTTTACCTTTGACATGATGGTCTAGGGCAGGGGTCAGCAACCTGTGGCTCGGGAGCCACATGTGGCTCTTTCATCCCTCTGCTGCGGCTCCCTGTCCAGGTGTTTAGTCCTGAAACAGCTGTTTGATCCTGAAAGGTCACTTCTATCCGACTGTGAGTGGGGTGGAATGTGAGATCGCACTCACAGAGTCGGATAGAAGTGACATTTCAGGACGGAACAGCTGTTCCAGGGAAGATCAATTCCTCTGCACATACGATTTGCGATGCTGATCTGCCCTGGAACAGCTGAGAAAGCATTGGAATGCTTGACCTATTGGCGGTCACACATTCCACCGCCAAAAAACTGGGCGGGATTACATTGAAATGTGTGACCACGTCACCGGTCACACATTGTAACCTAGTCGCAAACTTTAATAGAACACCGTCATCAGGGGGGTACGACCGGTACCCATGTGAGGGGTCTGGGCAGCCTGGGGGGCCTCTTACATGATTATCAGCTGTACCAGGGGCGGCATGGCAGAGGTGACCGGGGAGGGGGGGGAGGAAGCCAGGCCCCAGCAGCAGCAGGTAAGAGGAGTTGGGAGGAGGTACAGGGAAAGGGACCCCCGGCGACCAGCCCACCTGAGGCCCTGCAGAGCCCACTATAGAGAGTCTCAGGTGGGCTGTGCAGGGTCTTTCATGTGCCCTGCAGGGTCATTCTCAGGTGGGCTCTGCGGGGTCTTAGGTAAGCCCTGAGTCCAGTGTGTTACTAAGCCCTGAGTTCAGTACTTTACTAAGCCCAGAGTCCAGTGCGTTACTAAGCCCAGAGTCCAGTGCATTACTAAGCCCAGAGTCCAGTGCGTTACTAAGCCCAGAGTCCAGCGCCTTACTAAGCCCACATAATATACCTATATACATGCTATACATAGCATAAAGGTAAAAAATGATATATGCAGTGTTATCTAATGCTGATCTGCCCTGGAACAGCTGAGAAAGCGTTGGAATGCTTGACCTATTGGCGGTCACACATTCCACCGCCAAAAAACTGGGCGGGATTACATTGAAATGTGTGACCACGTCACCGGTCACACATTGTAACCTAGTCACAAACTGTGATAGAACACTGCCATCAGGGGGGTACGCCGGTACCCATGTGAGGGGGTCTGGGCAGCCTGGGGGGCCTCTTACATGAGTATCAGCTGGACCAGGGGCAGCATGGCAGAGGTGACAGGGGAGGGGGTGGAGGAGGCCAGGCCCCAACAGGTAAGAGTTGGGAGGAGGTACAGGGAAAGGGACCCTGGCAACCAGCCCACCTGAGGCCCTGCAGAGCCCACTATAGTCTCAGATGGGCTGTGCAGGATCTATGGTGTGCTCTGCAGGGTCATTCTCAGGTGGGCTCTGCGGGGTCTTAGGTAAGCCCTGAGTCCAGTGTGTTACTAAGCCCTGAGTTCAGTACTTTACTAAGCCCAGAGTCCAGTGCGTTACTAAGCCCAGAGTCCAGTGCATTACTAAGCCCAGAGTCCAGTGCGTTACTAAGCCCAGAGTCCAGCGCCTTACTAAGCCCACATAATATACCTATATACATGCTATACATAGCATAAAGGTAAAAAATGATATATGCAGTGTTATCTTCATTTTAGATGTCAAAAGAGTTTTGTGGCTCCCAGTGTTTTCTTTGCTGTGGGAAACGGGTCCAAATGGCTCTTTAAGTGTTTAGGGTTGCTGACCCCTGGTCTAGGGGTACCAACCAAAGACCTAACTAGAAATCACAGGGTCTTAGCAACATTTTATATGGGCCCCCCAAACCGCCCCCTAACCCTCCCCACCAAAAACCTACCTCTAGGACATGCTCCCATTCCTGCGTCTTCTCCATCTCCTTCTCTTCAACTCTGCTCCTGCTGGCTCTGATGTCAGAGCCAAAGAAAAGATCACTCTGCTGCTCACTGCTGCAGAGCCCACCATAGACCCTGCACAGCCCACCTGAGACCCCATAGTGCCCACCAGAGATCCTGCAGAGCCCACCTGAGACCCTGAACATATCAGAGACCCTGCAGAGCCCACCTGAAACCCTACAAAGCCCACCTGAGAGTGACCCTATCAGGTGGGCTGGTTAGGGGCCCTTTCCCTGCACACTGTGCTCCTGTCATCCTGTCAGCCTTGAGCCTCCCACTGCTGGGCCCCGGCCTCCTCCACTGCCACCAGGCCTGGCCACCTCTGCCGTCACCTCCTGGCCTCCTCCTCCACCAGTGCCACTGCCACTGCCCAAACCCAACCTCCTCCTCCTCCACCACTGCCAGGCCCCGGCGTCCTCCTCCACCACTGCTGCCCGGCCCCAGCCTCCTGACCGGGCCCCCCTCTGCCCCGGGTCCCATAGCAACCGCTTGGGTCAGTATGGTGATTGTTACGCCACTGGTACCAACAAATCTGTGAAGGTCATTTTAGAATATCTTTGTAGAATAAGCAATAATTTATCTCTTATCACTATCAAATACCAAAGACATGCAATTATACATGAGACAATTGCTTTTAATTTTATCACTATTCAGGAGGAACAAAGCATTGTTTTAATGAGCTGTAAAGATACCAACAAATTTGTCCATGTCTGTATCTCCTGAGTACTCTAGTGATGTGTTCTCTGTAAATAAGTTCCCATGTCTGGCAACCTGTTTTGGTGAATGCATTTGGTCCCATTCTACTGATTAGATTTGTTATTTTAAATAATACGACATGAGGAGAAGAGACACTCCAAGCTGGGATGGAACATCAAAACTCTAAAGCAGTTTAGAACAGAGTAAGGAACTACGCCATGGAGCTCTCGCTAATGAAGTAATGAAGAGACAGAGACGTAGAAACATAGAAGCCAGCAAGTGGCTTAGATATCACTTTAAGAGGATTGACTCTTTAAGCAATAGTAGGCTATGGTCTCTTATTATAGTTCAATAAGTATGTTCAATAAAAGTTCAAAATCAAATCACTGTTTCAAAAGTATCAACATCAATTCAATGGCTGAAACCTAAAAGTGCAGTTATAATTCACTACTGGATTTTAATAAGCTTATATAACATTAACCACCTCCCGTCCATGGCCATTCCTGAACGGCCGGACAGGAGTCTTGTAGGAGCGGGAGGGTATCTTAAGACGTCCTGCCCCTCCCCCTGCTCAGGCGCGGCGCTAAGCACGCACACAAGTGGGGAACTGTTAGCCATGTAAACAGCCAGCGATGGCTGTTTACATTCAAGTGATCAGGAGTCTCTAGAGACGCCCGATTGCTTGCAGGAGCTGCAAGTGTGCGCCCCCGTACCTCCGTCGCCTACTCGCTGCCGCTGCTGGTCCAAATATCTGCTGTGTCCAGTTAAGACCAGCACAGCGACGCTCTCAGTGGAGATCAAAGGGAGATCAGTGCATGATCTCCCTTTGATCTCTTCTTGGTCCCCGAATGCAGGAAGTGATGTATATCACTTCCTGCATTCAGTGTCACTCTCCGGTACAGAACACCAGTGAGAAGCTGGTGAAGCAGATCCCTGCTTCATCAGCTTCTCTGGGGGTCCATAGGTGACATTAGGGGCCTTAGATATCCCCATAAAGAAGTCATGTGACCTGTCATGTGAATTGGCTATCACATAGGGGATTTCTTAGTCCTCTATGTGAAAGCAATAAAGTTAAGTGTGAAAAAAAATGTTTTACAAAAAATAAAGAAAAAGTAAAGTAACACAAAAATGTTTTTAAAGTCCCCGCCCCCCACATACACACGCAAACATGTGTTGGGTGCGCCAAAATGCGAAAACGACAATTCCGCCTATTGTGCCGCACATGTTACATATCGCAGCGAACGATGCGAACGTCGGAATGAGAGCAATAATTTTGGAGCCATTAATTACTGATAACATTAAATTGAAGAGTGGTAAAAGCTTTTAAAGTGTTGCCTATTGCAAATTTTGGATGGGATCGTTTTCTGCGATTAAAGCTTGACATGTTTGATGTCTAGTTACCCGATGTGACCCGTCTTTTATATTTTATCAAAAAATTGGGTTGATAATAAATGTTTCGTAACATTTCATAAGGGAACAGGGTTTTTTTTCAAAATGTAGGGTACCTTGTTTGTTATATAGTAAAAAATAAAAACCCAGTGGGGATTAAATACCACCAAAAGAAAGCTCTATGTGCCCCCAAAAAATGTTATAAAATTAATTTCAGTACAGCGTTGCATGATTAAATAAATGTTAGTCAAAGTACCGCAGCGCTGAATACTGAAAAATGGCCTGGCCAAGAAAGGGGTTTAACACCCCGGTCTACAAGTGGTTAAAATATGTTATTTAGCATTTTATGGCAAGTCTTCCGCTGTGCTCATATGTAGGAGTCTTAATTGTTATAACACACAATAAATAAGTAAAACATGTAGATTCAAGTATGAAATGCATGTCAAACATATCTAGCTGACAGTTTTAAAATGAATAAGAACATGAAGAGGTATTGTACCAGTTCACATCATGGTTGCCATGATAAGAATCAGAATTATAGGCCTGGATGGGAAGGGGGTTTAACACCGCGGATGTCAACTGGTTAAGGTGGAATCTAAGTCAACAATTTTCAGATGCTTCAATTTGTATTCAATAGAGTGTTTTCAAAAAAAAATCTCTAAAATGGAAAGTAAAAGAGGCTATAACTATTTAATGCCTACAAAAATTATTGCCAGATACCAAATCTAATGTATACATAGGAATACAGTAATAGTATATAGGAGTATAGTAATGTTCCAGCCCTTATATTACACCTGAAATGACAGCCTTACGGTTCTTGGAAACCTATTAAAATGAACATGGAACTTGTTTTTGAGGGCTGTAAGTGGTTAACCTCTTTTGGACTGAATATGAGTATGCCTTTAATAATTTACTAATGTTTTAAGAGATTTGAGTTGTGATTTATAGGCTTTGGTTTTCCAATGACATTCCAAAACACAACAAAGAGATGTTTAGTGCATAAAAATATAGCAAGCTGTCAAGAAATTGATAGAGTGTGGCAAAACTGGGTGCTCAGAGGAGCTAGAAACTAAATACTACTCAGGGGCTATAATTTATTGTTCTGTTCACTGGAAAGCCTGAATGCTAAAATATAAAACCAAAGTGTAATCAGCAGTTTTGTTTTTGTTTTTGCACTTCATAATATTTCTTGATTTTCCTGTTTGCATCATTCCTTAAAAAGAAGTTGTTGCCTTGCAGGGATACTAGTCATTGATGAGGCGACGGCAACCCGCGAATGCGACAGTGCCGTCCGTCCGTTTTTCTACTACGGGCGGACGGCAACTGGTTAAAGGAGAACCATGAGAAGAGTGAAAATCACTCGGCCTCATAGTTCTAGCCGACCTGTGAAAATGAAACAGTATATTGGAAATTTTGCAGAGAAAGTATAGGGAAAGCTAAAAAACTGCATAGGGAAAGATTTGGGTCAGTTAGGAAACTACTTTAATACTGATTGATTTGTTTTGATTTTTTAAATTTGAGGTCAACATGCTGTACAATCCATTTTTTTTGTCTCAGCGGTGCAGTATTTTTGGGGGTTTTATGTATTTAGGGGTATGTTGGTTTGTATGTTGTTGAAGCCTTTATTTTAGGTTAAATGGCTTTTTGCAGCAAATCTTTCCTTAAAAAGTGGTTTTGTGTTGGCATTCAATGCACCTTCTATCCCTACAGATGAAATAAGCTTTAGGCATACACCAGTTAGGCCTTTTATCACTGATTAAAGCTGTCCTATTGCTGGACAATTGTATACTGCTGCATTCCCTGCAGTATCTTAATTTTTGTGGTAACTTCCCTACCTGTGATCTTTGTCTGTAGTAAATGTGGATTTAAATTTACTATTTAAAACTCTCTTGCTGCTGCCCAATTTTAAACACTGCTGTATCTTCTGTGCTCTCTTAATTATTGTAGCAAAGCCCCTTCCTGTGCTCCTTGTCTCTGGTAAATTTGCCATTGAAAATTGTCCTGCTGCTGGCCAGTTTTACACTGTAGTTTCCTCTGTTGCCTCCCCCTTTCCTGTACCAAACCACATGACTTTTAATATGAGGGTACCTTGCAAGGGGGGCAGAAAAGATATTGTTGGGGTTATCCCCACCTCTGATACCCTAAGAAGGAGGTAGGGATCATATAGGGGGGCTTATTGCAGAATCTGCAAGCCTCACCTATGGCAGTGCCCAGCTTTCCATGCCATATTTTGAAAAATAACTTGCCTCTTTGCCTTGAAAATAATAAAATTCTTCTCCCATAGACTTCAGTAAGGTTTTAGTACTAAGTTCGGGGTTTGTAGACACTGAACCTACCATGTACCAAAACTGGGCAAATTTGCTCATCCCTTATGACTGTCAAAGCAAAAAAAGAGCTGGCATTTTTTAGGGAGAAACTGAGCAACTTTCTAGGGCTGCAGACAAAATCTGGAGCAGTTGTCCATGGCAACCAATTAGCTTCTCTGTTTCATTTTCAAAGCTTAATTGAACAAATTAAAAAGAGAAATTGATTGGTTATTATGGGCAACTGCTCCAGATTTTGTCTGCTCCAGTTTTGAAAAATTTGCTTCTATGCGTCTTACTTACTTATTCTGAGCTTAATTTATCTCGTAAAAAGCCTGAAAACAGCTGTTTGCAATTTAAAATAAATATCTCTATTATATTAAGCTATATGTATACTCCAGACCAGCAGTTCTGGATGTACAGTTGACCTGGGGCATAATATATATATATATATATATAAATAAATGTATATACTGTATGTATGTATATATTGCATTCAGAAAGTATTCAGACCCCCTTCACTTTTTTTTCAATTTGGTAATGTTCCAGCCCGATACTGCAGTTGTTTGAATTTTTTTTTTCTTATTAATCTAATCTCAATAACCCATGCGGATGAAGTGAAAATAGATGTTTAGAGATGTCTGTGAATTTATTAAAAAGAAAAAAACTGAAATACCACATTTGCTTAAGTATTCAGACCCTTTACTCAGTACTTTGTTGAAGCACCTTTGGCACCAATTACAGCCTCGAGTCTTTTTGGGTATGACGGGCAAGCTTTGCACACCTGAATTGATGGATTTTCCACAATTCTTATTTGCAAATCCTCTCAAGCACAGTCAGGTTGGATGGGGATCGTCGGTGGACAGCCATTTTCAGGTCTCTCCAGAGATGTTCAATAGGGTTTAAGTCAGGGCTCTGACTGGGCCACGCTAGGACATTCACAGAGTTGTCCCTTGGCCACTCCTGTGTTGTCTTGGCTGTGTGATTAAGATTGTTGTCATGTTGAAAGGTGAACCTTTTGCCCAGTCTGTGGAACAGGTTTTTATTGAGGATATCTCTGTACTTTGCTTTAATTAGTTTTGCCTCTAACCTGACCAGTCTCACAGTCCCTGCTGCTAAAAAACGCGCCCACAGCATGATGCTGCCATTACCATGCTTCACTGTTGGGATGGTATTGGGCAGATGATGGGCGGTGCCTGGTTTCCTTCAGACATAACGTTTAGAATTTATGCCAAACAGTTCAATCTTGGTTTCATCAGACCAGAGAATCTTGTTCCTCACAGTCTGAGAGTCCTTCAGGTGCTTTTTTGCACACTCCAAGCGGGCTTTCATGTGTTTTGCACTGAGGTGAAGCTTCCGTCTAGCCACCCTGCCATTAAGGCCAGATCGGTGGAGGGCTGCAGTTATGGTTGTCCTTCTGGAACTTTGTTTCTGAAGCTCAGTCAGAGTGACCATCGGGATCTTGGTCACCTCTCTTACTAAGGTCGGATTGCTCAGTTTGGCCTGGTGACCGACTCTTGGAAGAGTCCTAGTTGTGCCAAACTTCTTTCATTTGAGCATGATGGAGACCACTGTGCTCCTGGGAACCTTCAGAGCAGCAGACATTTTTTGTAGCCTTCCATAGATATGTGCCTTTGTCAGGATCCAGAGCACCCCCAGGTGGTGCTGGAGCCAGGTCCTGCAGTTCCTGTGCTCGCCTGCGGGTGTCTCCAGCAGCCAGGCAATGACGGCTTGTACCTGACCACTCTTCTTTTATCCTGAGGCCTGCCATATATCTGCAGGCCTGTTACCCCCTCCTTGTTGCTTCCCACTGGCTGTAGGTGTGTGTTTGTCCCAATGGTGGGTTTATTACTTCACTGCTAAACCTGTGGGGGGTTGAGGGGGTTTGTAGTTATGTTGCTGTGTAGCAAATAAACTGTGTGCATAAAACCCTATCCTGTGTGGGCATATTAATTTAGTCATCCTGCGTGGGTACCTGCATGTGGTGTGAGGACGCCTGTGCATGGTACCCTGACAGAATACTGAGCCCCACCGACCAAATTGACCACACAGGGACCTACAGGCTTTTGGGTTTTTTTAATTTTGTTTTTCCCTTGTTACTGTCGATGGATCTCGAGGGAATATATTACTATGCGCTCCTGGCATCCGAGGAGCCACAGCACTGCCGTCAGTTGTTTCAAGGCTTCCCCAGAGCAGACCTGTTAGAATACATCCGCAGGGCCCACGGTTTTATGGATGTGACTGGTTGTCCTTTTGAGGAGATCCAACCCCTAATCAAGATCTGTAGCGAACTAGCTCTGAGGGGTGATGAGGGTGATGATTTCTCCCCTTCGTTTAACCTGTCGCAAGTTATGTCGCTGGTGTGGTTTCCTAGAGGATGATCCCGCCGGGTTTTCTGCACACTACTCTGAATGCCCACCTGAGGACTTGTTGAAATATATTGAGGCGGTTGAGACCCTTATTGACCGGGGGGTCGTTGTAGTGACCCTTGCCAAACCCTTGCTCCAGAGCTGGTCTGACATACGGTCTAGGCAGTCTAGCCCCTTTACCAAAGCCCGATCAGGGCTAACCATGTTGCCCATGACAACCGCGGATACTTTAGTTATTCCAGATGAACAAATCCGCTCCCAGTTTTTCGTAGCAACAGTACCTGTCTGCCATTCAGTTACACCTGTTCCCAAGGCAGCCCAGCAAGACCCCTCATGTCTCTTAGCTGAGTATCAGTCAGAAGCTGAAAAGCTTGAAGAATGGACAGATTGTTCGGATGATGAGGATTGGAGGGACTGACCGGCTTGTTACCCGACCACTCTCTTGGATCCTGTTCCTGTACCGTGCTGCTGCCCTCCTGTTAACGACCCGGCTTGTACCTGACCACTCTTTTTTTATCCTGAGGCCTGCCATATATCTGCAGGCCTGTTACCCCCTCCTTGTTGCACACCTGGCTGTAGGTGTGTGTTTGTCCCAACGGTGGGTTTATTACTTCACTGCTAAACCTGTGGGGGGTTGAGGGGGTTTGTAGTTTTGTTGTTGTGTAGCAAATAAACTGTGTGCATAGAACCCTATCCTGTGTGGGCATATTAATTTGGTCATCCTGCGTGGGTACCTGCATGTGGTGTGAGGACGCCTGTGCATGGTACCCTGACAGCCTTGCAATAATCCTGTCTCTGAGCTCTGCAGACAGTTCTTTTGAGCTCATGGCTTTTGCTTTCATACAGTGTGCATTGTCAGCTGTGAGGCCTTCTATAGAGAGGTGTGTGCCTTTCCAAATCATGTCCAATCAATTTAAATTACCTCAGGTGGACTCCAATCAAGGAAACATGTCAGTAACAATCAAGAGAACTGGGAGGCACCTGAGCTAAATTTCAAGTGTTGTTGCAAAGGGTCTGAATATTAATGTGAAAATTAATTAATGTGTATATTGTGTATTAATGTGAAAAAATAATTTAAACAACTGCAGTATCAGGCTGCAACATAACAAAATTGAAAAAAGTGAAGAGGGTCTTAATACCTTCTGAATGTACTATATATTTATTAGACATATGCAATTCGTTTTGGAAAAATTTCCGTTATTCGGAGATTCGGATGTATTTGAGTTTCTGAATAACAGAAATGATGAATAAAAACAAATCCGAATTTTTGAAAAGGAAATTTCGGACAAAATTTGTTAGCGGTAGTCTGTTCGCATTTTCATTTGTAAATAGATTTTCGTTGTAGCAAAGTGACATAAAAAAAAATACAAAAATGTTTTAATGTCACTTTCCTGCAACAAAACGAACCAAATGAATACGAACAGAAAACGGAAATTCGTACAGACTACTGCTAACGAATTTAGTCCGAATCCCAAAATGAATTGACTTTCGCACCCGAATCCTGAAAAACGAAATAACGCGAAATCCAAATCAAAACAAAACAATTTTTTTGCCAGTGCACATGTCTAATATATATATATTACAATGTTCTTATTATCAGAGAGCATATTATGCCTACAAAACACCTGTTATAAATTGTATATCAAAAACTATTATTGCCATTTTGTGCTATTGGATCATAGCATTTAATAGGCTCAATTTACAAAACACACCAGGATAAGAATCATGTGGCCTAAAACAAAGATCCTTATCCTAGTGTTAAATCTTTGTGCAAATGGAAAAATGTAATAAAACAGTATTTTCATTTGATAAATAGCTGCCATTTTTACTTTTAAATAACATGTTGTTTGTCTTTGTTCTCAGTGCTGTAAAAAGAAATACTAGGAGGAAGTAATTCAAGTAACATCCATACACAGGCACAGGGTAACCAATCAAAGCAGCATAAAAAATAGCTTATGTTTTGTAATAATTTCTTATGTGAAGACCTCAGTTGGCAGCAATTTTGTGTGTTTGCAATTTCATCAGATATCTCTCTTTCCCCCTTTCAGCTTGTGAAACTAGCATCCCAAAGTAATCTCCTTGAAAACTCTGCAAATGATTAAATATTGCTACTCCCATCATAAACTGCCTCTGATGTCTTGTCTCACAACTTTATTATTTCTTTTTATCTCTGAAAAAGATATTTGACAAGCGGTCCTTGGAAAAGTTTCAGCAGGAAGTGTGATTGCTTGTTTGAAGATAAAAATGTTACTTGGTTAACATGCTTTATAGTTGCTGAGAACAACTACAAATAATCATTGCTCAAATGTTGCACCAACCTTGGTAGGAGAAGGTCACAAGTCTTGATATCCTACAAACTAAATAAATGTTAGGAGGTTACAAGATTGTTATGTGTATTTGCAATCTAACTTTATCTACCCTCCTGATAGCCTCCCGTACAAGAGCTCTAAATCATTTTTGTTGCTGCTGTGATACATTTTCCTCTGAGATGAGTTTGACAAGCTCATCCTATCGGAGAAAAGATGAGGCAAGGAAGACATGTTTAGATTCCTTTTATTGAATTGAATAAATGCCTGTATTATTATGCATGCATACACTACCAAATCATGTCATAAAATATGAAGTACTGTTATTATAAAACATAACGAAATGCTTCTGTGATTATATTTACAAAGTTTGGATCCACCAATTCACTTTTTTAAATCATATACCAACTTTTTATTTAATGGCAAAATCAGCATTAACTACCATTCTGAGTGATACCAACTTCACATATCGGATGTATGGGCTGAAATCCCTAACAGAAATGGATGTGAGTGCATCTGTCTCTCCTTTGTTGATACCAGCCTACGTGCCCTTTATCATCATGTATGTTCTTCAAAACCACAGCCAAAGTAATGGATCGTATGCACAAAAGACCAACACATGGCTGCTAGGTTCCAGCAATTTTTGTGTCTCACATGACCTGGACAAAAGCATCTAAACTAATCATTGGTGGGAGCAGGTACATTTCTACCTACTGCTATGATGAGCTCTTTACTCATGAACTGTTTTTAAAATATTCTAAATTCTAAATAAGACCTCTATTTTAAGACAGTGTTTAAAATAATCATTGCAAAGCAAACAATTAATACTTATGTGTCCTGCTGCGTGCAGCTTAACTCCACTGCTTTGAAGAGAGAAGCTTGTTGAAAGATCACCCAGTACACTTTTAGCACTGTAAGATGCCTGGTCCATCTCTGTGTAACATATGGTTCTCCCTGCTGGCCTTTACTTCAGCACTGTGTCCTGTAGGGAAAAAGTTGTTGGCGGATGCAAGCACAGAGGGCACTACAGTAAGTGTCAAAGTAGAAGTTCTTTCTGCAAGCTTCTCTTTTTAAGGAAGGGTTCCATCGTTTATATCAATGATTTCTAAATCATTGATATATACTAACAGCAAGGTGGCCCAGTGGTTAGCACCACGGTGGTCCCCAGTTTAAATGCAGGTTTGGCCAGAACACTATCTAAATAGAGAATGCATGTGTGCTTTTGAGGGTGTTCCACAGGTAAATACGTGCTGGTAGGTTATTTGGCTCCTGCTAAATTGTCCCTATGATGTGTGTGTTATGATAATGAGGACTGGGTACCCCAATACTAATTAGGAAATTCCATGTTCCCTCAGTTTGCTGGAATAGCCACTTCTGGATAAGTAGGCACCCCCATTGTTTGTTCAGGCCTGGCTGTTTTATTGGTCTTAATAGTAAAACCCTAATGAGAAGAAATAAAGTGCTAAAGCCAGCAGACGTAACAGATGCAGTTAATCCACAAAGATGGCTTGCATTAATAATGAGCAAATGATCCTCAATTCACCCTGCCAGTAACATTAATTTCAAAAATGTATTCAGTACTCATAACTATGGACCTGGGGGTGATACATTAAAACCAGCTATATTTATAGATGTCTCCAATAACACTGCATGACAAGCAATCATCTATTGTTTATCACGTGGTTACAGGTGGGTATATAAAAATATGGCTATTTTTGTGAAACCGACAGTTTTGGAGGGGCAGAAAAGATGATCATAAAGCACTTCAGCCCTGCTGCTTCACCCCCTGGGCCTTTCTGATTAGGTGGGGGGGGGGGGGGCTGCCTCAGTGACACCCCCTAGAGGAACCACAAAAAGCTGCTGCACAAGACAGCTGGAGACTCCCATATACTGTCAAAAAAACTTTTTTACCATAAAGAAGAAGCTCTCATTAACATCAAAAACAGAACCTTTGCCAAGCTTTACTTCGAGAGAGCCAATCCCAGATCCATTTTCTGTTTCATTGGCTGGACTCTGCTGGAACCCATGGAACCCAGGACTTTGCTAAGTACTTTCATTCTTATTGCCTTTTTGTTGTGTATTATGTATCTCTCTTTTATGTAACTGTAACAGACTCACCTTGCCGCAAGCACTACGGCCGCCTAAGCGTGTCTTCCGGGTCCAGCGGCATCTCATTGCTACACAACGGCCATGTCAGAGGCCGCTTGTAGCAACTAGACACCGCTGGACCCGGAAGACACGCTGAGGCGGCCGTAGTGCTTGCGGCGAGGTGAGTCTGTTACAGGACCCCCTCCTTAAAGGAACACCTCCGGGGTTCACGCCCCTGGCAGGTCTACCGGGATAACGTAAGTGAAAAAGCCTCACCAGACGTGGTGCATGTACATCAGTATGATCCTCCCAGGTGTCATCCTGGGCTCCATAACCCTTCCACCTGATAAAGTACTGTAATTTGTTTCTACATATGTGGGAATCCAGAATTTTTTGAACCTCGAACTCCTCCTGGCCGTGCTCATCGACAGCAGGCAGTGCTGGAGGTGTGCGATTTGGGAATGTATTAGGACAATGCCTTTTGAGAAGGGAGACATGGAAGACAGGATGAATGTGCATAGTGGGAGGAAGCGTGAGGCGAACCGCCACAGGGTTAATGACCTTCTCAATGGAATAAGGACACACAAATAGCCTACTGAGCTTTTTGGATGGCGTTTTTAGCGTAAGGTTTTTGGTGGATTACCAGACGAGATCCCCAACCTGGTAAGGGGGTGGAGTTCTTCTCCTGAGGTCATAGTACCTCTTCTGTCTCTCCTGGGCCTGTCGAAGGTTCTGCTTGATCAAATCCCTCCCCTGGACAATCTGTTGCAAGAAGTTATCGGTAGCTGGACTGTTGGATGGCGTCAGTGTGTTTGGGGTGATATCCGTAGTTCGCAAAGAACGGGGAGTGTTGTGAGGAAGCACTACTGGCATTGTTGTATGAAAACTCCGCCAAAGGTAACAGTCCCACCCAATCATCTTGCAGGTAGGTACAGTGGCATCTCAGGTACTGTTCTTGGCACTGATTGACCCTCTCAGTCTGCCCGTTGGTTTGGGGGGGTTCTAACGTACTGTAACAGTCGAGCAACTGTGCGTAGATGTGTGATGGATCTCAGCTGCGGATCTATACGGTTGCGGTAGGTTGTAGGATGTGGCTCAGTGGGGAGGTTCTCAGTAACACTCTATGGAGTAGTGAGTGAAGTCGGAGCCTCAATACACATCATACACCACAGGACAAGGGAAAAGTAAAGCACTAATTACTCATGCAGGTTCCTCTCACAAGCAGTAAGTAAAACAAATGAAAAGTCCAATTAATGTCATTGGGGTTGTGATGATTTTGTAGTTTCCTGAACACTACCCAAACAACCCTGAGCAATGGAGGTGGGGAGTGTATTAAGCACAGCAATTAGTTCTATAAGTGTATATAAGGAAGCACAACCTAGCATACAATAGCATATAGACAGTTCCTCAGTTTGGATGCTGCACCGTCATACAACCAGCACAATTCAATGTAAGATATTTGCAGTCCCTGGGTTACTTGCGGTTTATGAGTTGGAGGAATAACCTTGTAATATCCTAGGGCACAGCAGTCTGGTGGTGCTGGAGGAGCCTGGGTGAAGGTTGTCTTCCAGGTACAGTGTTAAGCAGCAATCCAACATGCAGAGATGTGTATTCATTCAGGTTAGTTGCTCAATGAATCGTGACGTTAGAACCCTGAACAAATGAACCCAGCTGATTCTTATTGTGAGTGACGACCGGGGGCGGAGCTACGGCCGCCTCAGCGTGTCTTCCGGGTCCAGCGGCGTCTCGTTGCTACACAACGGCCACGTCAGAGGCCGCTCGTAGCTCCGCTCCCCGCTCGTCACTCACAATAAGAATCAGCCGGGTTAGTTTGTCATTGGGGTGTTTTTTTCAAAATGCAAGTTAGACCATTATGTCACTTCCTTCTTCCGGTAAGAGCACTTCCAATTCTGCTTTTTCTTTTTCATTTTGGAATGCATTGATGCTTTGCGTTCAGGTGCAGCTAAAATGGGTCAAACAGGATTTTTCTGACTGCATCGGATCGGACTGCACTGGTGTTAACCGAGCACCAGGAATCCCATAGGAAAGCATTGTGATGAGTTTTGGATGCAGCTGCCAAATGGAACGGACTGCAGCACAACTGCAGTGCACTTCTGTTTACAGAAATTTGACACCATGTTTAAAAATATTTGTGTTTAAATCAGGATCATACTACCATCTCAACACTAAAGGATCAATCTCTTAGGGTCCATTCACACTAGACGCAGTGTGTTCCGCCCCGATTCTGAAAAGCAAGCAAGCACTATTTTGATCACACCGGACTGCAGGCATAATGTGCCTTGCGATCCTGTGCCGCCGACCACATTGCGGCCGGAGGGCGTGGCTATGGTGCCATTCACTTAAATGGCCCGCCACGCCCCCTCTTGCCCCACCAAAAAGTGAGCCAGCCACAATGTGAGGCAGTGCGTTCTGGCCAGAATCGGGCTGGAATGCACTGCATCTAGTGTGAACGAGGCCTTAACCAACAGGGGAATGGTGGTCAAACACTGGACAAGTTAGGAAAGACTAGTAAGATTGCAATCACTATAAGAAACTTTATATCTCATTTCACCTGGCATGCTTAGTTGGACATTTTCGGTAAACTGTATTTACCTTCCCCGCTCCTGTGCTGCCTCTGCTTTTCTGGCACTGGCATTTTACCTGAAGTATTGTGGTCTTATCTAATCAGGACTGCTGATGTCAGTACCACTCACCCCATACTTGTCCCCCTAGGAATGCCACAGTGCCTTACAGCCTGTCAGACATTAGACTACCCATGATCACTTCTTTTTTTTTTATAAATTCTTTATTGTCGCACAGGTAGCATG
>NW_017306315.1:1708844-1709456 GCF_000935625.1 Nanorana parkeri
GGGGGGAGGGGGTGGTTGCGCAGGTGTGCGGCTTCCGTTCTGTCTGGACCGGGGGTGTCCAACAAGTGTGCTGTAGGGAAACAATTTTTTTTTCTCCAATTTTTTGTTTCCCTACGTATTCTGCATTGCGCTGTATAGGGGACTACAAATCCCAGCAATAATACATTACACAGCGCAATGCGGAATTCCACCAGCTATAATGTATTATTGCTGGGACTTGTAGTCCCCCTATACAGCGAAATGCAGAATACCACCAGCTATAGAGCTATACAAAACCCAGCAATAGTATATTATAGCTGGTGGAATTCCACATTGCGCTGTATAATGTACTATTGCTGGGATTTGTAGTCCTCTATAGCCGGTGCCATTCTGCATTGATTGCTGTATAATTTTACACTTTGCATTTCACTATATTGCACACCACACTTTTTCTTATTTCCACCCTTTTGTTTTGGAGCAGAGAGCCCGCACTGACCAGCAGAGAGCCCTCACTGACCACCTGGCGGTCCGCATTGGCCATCTGAGAGCCTAATTAGGGAGCCACCTTTAGAGCTGCAACAGTTAATCGATTAAACGTTGGCAACGTTTTCGATCGTCGATTCGTCGGCTATC
>NW_017306315.1:1710098-1719378 GCF_000935625.1 Nanorana parkeri
GCCCCCTGGGCTAAAAGTTGCCAGTCAGCCCCTGAGCTCCACCATCCCCCTCGTCACCTCCCTACATAACATTTTATGTAGCTGATGATGGAGGAGTGAAGTTGAAATACTACACCGTGTATCTTAAGTGGCAGCTCTGAGTCTGCTGGGGCTGCTGGCATCACATCCAAGATGGCGACACCCAGCAGCAGTCTCTGGTCTCTTGGATTTCCACACAAGGGAAGCTTTTACATGTAGATAACATGCCTAACATTTGTTAAATGCACATATAATGATCTGGCGACAGTTGTCTCTTTCAAGGAAACCCTTGCTGAGAGTGATAGAATGGCCACCGTCTGAAACATAGTCTGAAGGGCAAAGCAAAAATTGTCTTGTCAAGATCTGAGCAATCCCCCCCATGGGCCGATTTTAGAGCCTTTGGCACATTCTGCCCTTATTATAATCAGCCACTGGATGTCTGCCTAGATGTCTGCCACCATTAGCACATTAATGGTGTCAGTGATACAACAAGGAAGTAACGAAAGCTGAGCAACAGGGAGGGTCATCATTGGTGTGGGCCAGGGAGACATGATGAGCAATTGCAGCCCTTGGGAACAATATTTCACCATTCCTGGCTGTTCATGCCAGTCCCCATGCATGTGATGCATGCTGTGCTCTATGCGCACTCCTCTTCCTATTGCCTCAGTTAAGCTTTTTTATGAAAATGTGATGGCATGAGAGATTGGAAACGCTGGCCATGCAAACAGGTAGTAGTAAGGATCCGTCAGCCTGTAAGGGGTCTGTTTCAGGTTTAGCTACCGTCATTCCTTTTAGAGCAGGGGTAAGCAAACTCAGGCCCTCCAGCTGTGGTGCAACTACAAGTCCCATGAGGCAATACAAGACTCTGGCAGCCACAAACATGACTCTCAGAGGCAGATGCATGAAGGGATTTGTAGTTTCACCACAACTGGAGATTGCCCACTGCTTTAGAGGATAGCTAAACCCAACTGCAAAAATGTCATACATTGCAGCTTACCGGTCCTTGGATGTGGTGTCCGCATTAGCCTTAATTCTTCCGGCTAAGTACATTTTTAGCAAGTAACAGAAAATACTTGTTGATCTTGCCAGAATTGCCATGTCCTTGTCACTTCCTGTACACTGAACTGAAATCCTAAACAACGTTATCTCTTTTTTCCAAGCTATCTTCTGTAAACTACAATGTACAATCACCATAGCGACCCAGCTATGGGGCACAGTGGGGCCCGGCCAGATGCCGTGCGGGCCGCCTGGGTCGCTATGTGATCCTCTGCTGGTGGCTTTCACTGGCGGCTGAAGACTAACACGCCGCTGTTCAGATCACTGACGGCAATCTGTGCAGCAGTGCGTTCTTCTCCACAGAGTCAATGAGAGCTGGCAGTGGAGGAGGAGGCGGTGCCCGTGGTCGGCTGCAGGGGAGGAGGCAGGGCCCGGTGGCGAAGGAGGCGGGCCCGGTGACGGAGGAGGCGGGGCCCATCAGCGACCGAGGAGACGGACAGGTAAGGAGTGCGACCAGCCCACCTAAAGGGTGACCCTGCATAGCCCACCAGAGAAAGTTTATGGTGGGCTCTGCAAGTTCACCCTCAGGTGGGATCTCAAGTGGGCTCTGCAAGGGGTATAATAACTAGAAATCACGGGGCCTGTTAGGAGGTAGGGTTAGAATTAGGAAGTAGGGTTACTGTTAGGAGGCGGGGTTAGAGTTAGGAAGTAGGGTTACTGTTAGGAGGCGGGGTTAGAGTTCAGAGGTAGCGGTAGAGTTAGAAGGAAAGGTTTAGTATTAAGAGGTAGGATCAGTTTTAGAGGGTAGGGTTGGCGTTAAGAGGTAAGGATAGAGTTAGAGGGTAGAGTTAGTATTAGGAGGTAGGGTTAGGATTAGGAAGTAGGGTTACTGTTAGGAGGCGGGGTTAGAGGTAAGAGATAGCGGTAGAGTTAGAAGGAAAAGTTAGTTTTAGGAGGTAGGGTTTGAGTTAGGAAATGGGGTTAGTGATAAGGGGTAGGCTTAGGGTTAAGAGGTAGGTTTAGCTTTAGGAGGTTGGGTTAGTGTTAGATGATAAAATGTTATTGACTTGAAGAGAAACCACACTGGTCTGGATTAATTATAACTTTTAAAACATCTTTTCTATAATATTCCTATATATTTGTACCAAAGTTGTTCATGACATTCTGTCAGTAGAGAGAGGAGCTCAGCTCACCCTGCACCCCCTCTCAAAGCACCTTCCACATGCTTACATTAGAGCAGAAGTAGGCAACCTTGGCACTCCAGCAGTGGTGAAACTACAAATCCCATGAGGCATTGCAAGACTCTGACATCCACAGACATGACTCCCGGTGACTAAGGCGTGCTAAGACTTGTACCTCCGCCACAGCTGATATGCCAAGGTTGCCTACCCCTGTATTGCAGAGTAGAAGGCTCAAAGGCTGCTGAATCCCTGAGGGGGATCAGGGTGAGCTGAGCTGCTGAGTGACTGCTGGGAGGAGGGAAGCAGTGGGAGCAATACTGCTGAGAGAATTACTTGAACAACCTAACTTTTGTTACTATGAACTTTTGAGGATGGTTTGCTCCACAGTGCCTTCAGCTAAAGAGGTCAGTGAGGGTTTGTTTTAAAGCACATTTACTACTTGTTAACATTGGAATGCCCATAGCCCGGTCACAGTTCATTCTAATTATTTCGGTGCCGATGTAACTAATATGTCGGTGGCATGTTGGCCTGTAAACAGTCTCCCAACCGCTATAGCAGCTAGACGTTGGTTTGCATTTGTACTCCTGACTGCTGGCTATGATCGCTGATCCCCTCCCCCTGTGAAGGATGAACTCATACACTTTCTGGTGTTGGGTGAAGCTGATCTAGCACAATTTGTGCTGAAAGCCGCCTTATCTGCTCTATGGAAAGCAGCACTTTGAACCTGGAAAGCCCCGTTTTCACGAGTGATGTTTGTTGTTCTGCTTATCAGTCTGAACTTTGTCCTCATGAACAGCTGTTGGCGTCAATAATCCAATTGGGCAATGCACTTGACACTTGTGTGATTACATCTAGGGATCTTCTATTGCTTGTGCCACGGGCTAAAGAGCGGTCAAGTACGCAACTGGGGAAGAAGGGTCACGGCAGGCACATAAGTGGTTTGAGCTCTTGCCATGCAGCGCGGGGGGTCCAGCTCTTCCCGGGGTCACTACCCGGCTAGGGTTCATGTGAGTCTCTCCTCGGCGCTCCAGTCCATCCACATGCCGGGAACATATCCATCAATGATTAAAATCCAGCAACATATTCAATACACCTCTGCCACACATGCATGCTTCTCTATGTTTAAGGGCAGGTTCACACCATTTTCCAGGCCAGATCTGGTTCCAGTGCATTCCAGACCAGACAAAATGAGACATGCAGAATTTTTCTGGTCTGGAATCCCCAGGCCAGAAATAGCCTAGGGATACATTAGGGATGCATTTTGGGTCCGCAAACAATCTGGTCTGGTGATGATGTGGTGTGAATGGGCCCTAAAAAAAAACTAAGGGCCCATTCACACCACGACAAGATCATCTCCAGACCAGACCAGATTGTTTCCGGACCCAAAATGCATCCTAATGTATCCCTATGCTATTTGTGGCCTCTGTTCACACCAGCGCAGTCCGTTCCAGACCAGACCAGAAAAAAATATCGCTTGTCTCATTTTGTCTGGTCTGCAATGCTCTGGAACTGCGGTCAGGTTCATGCCATTTTCCGGACCAGATCTGGTCCGGAAAATGGTGTGAACCTGCCCTACAAGTGTAGTAAAATACCTGTCGATCTTCCGAAGAAAAACA
The DNA here is from genome assembly GCF_000935625.1 of Nanorana parkeri. Classification (NCBI taxonomy): domain Eukaryota; kingdom Metazoa; phylum Chordata; class Amphibia; order Anura; family Dicroglossidae; genus Nanorana; species Nanorana parkeri. The sequence goes on from NW_017306315.1 coordinate 1,713,910, forward strand.
CTGTAACCTTTCTGCTTGACAACGCAGCACCTCTGCTGCATGAACATCCTAAGCCACATTGTCGGCCCTGCCTCCTGCAAGCTCGTTCACAGTGTTAGACTGATGGCACAGAAGCACCCTGATGGACCTAGAGGGCTATCTGTCGTGGATGAGCCCGGCTGCGGAGCAGTGACGCGCGGTACCCCTGGCTCTGGGTGAGGCATTCCCCAGCACGTCCCGCCCCACCCCCGCCGACTGAAGCCTCCGCCAACCGATCCCCAAGCTAGTGTGAAGGAGGAGATAGGAAGGAGCCTCCCTGTCCCTCACTTGCTCATCACTGCTGAGGCATCAAGATCGATGTCCTCGGTGGGTTTTTTTTTTCTTTCTTTTTTTGATTGGACAGCTTGAACCAATGGCGCTTTGCCATTGGTCCAAACCATCCACAGAGCTCACGCCTCTAACAGAGTAGAGGCTGTGACAGCTCTTGCCCCAATAGTTAGGTTACACAAGGAGTGGGGAAGCCCGCTGCTGTGTAACCTAACCACCTGTCAAAAGCTGGATGCAGCGTGTCCTGTAATTAGCAGGCAGTGCTCCGCCCATGACACGTTACACAGCGGGGAGGCTTTCCCTGTAACCTGCTAGATGCCGATCTGAATGGAGAAAAAGCTGTTGGCTTCAGACTGGAAGGAAAGGTTAGTGTTAGGAGGTTTTTGCCTCAGGTAACCCTTTACAGATCCGGACAGTCAAAGGAGAGGCGAGTTAGGGAAGATGGAAGGGGGATTCAGATGTTTTCCATTTCGATATTGCAAACTCCAATTAAAAAGAAAGAGAGGAAAGTCGTCTGCCGGGACTGACGTGGCTTTGGGAAGCCCGAGACTTCAATAACCCGAACGCATGGCTTATTCCCCCATTGAGAACGTCTGTTCATTCTACGACGACCTAATACAGAATGTCGGCTCTGCCCCTGAACGCCATCCGCTAATACGTTAACCCACTTTGTGCGCCATCCAAAAACAACATTCACCCCACTTTCATCGTACTTTCACTCGGTGCTCGTTGAACGCCGGGTGAGGTGCGGCAGAGCTAAGAATGGAAGAGGCATAAGCGGGAGTAGCCCACCCGTTGAGTTGCAGTGGTCATGTGCTAAGCAGGGACATGATATGATAGGAGGAGAGAGCGGAGTGTCAGAGAGGTGAGCTCATCAGTCTGCTGCTTCTCCTTTCACTGTCCAGTCAGAGGTGGGGGGGAGGGACAAGACCTGTAAGTGTTACTGATCTGCACATTAGGTCCCCTGCCCAGAAGGGCTTAGCGCTCATTACGTTACAAGTCTGTGTGAATATATTCCTGACGCGGCACAATACAGACATGTTCATTGAGCTCCAGTCCAGTGACTTTGCCTAGGCTGAGATGATGTCATCAGTCTGCTGCAGGCAGCAGGAAGCATTTCTTCAATCTCCCCTCCCCCAGTGATCAGTCTGCTGCAGGCAGGAGGAAGCATTTTCTCAGTCTCTCCTCCAGTGACCAGACGGCCGAATTTGTAACTTTGTAGCAAATCACAAGGTGAGAGATAGCAGCAGGGGGCTAATCTCTGAGCCGGCATCTCAGTCCATGAAGTTGATGGAGACCCTGGCTGATGCCAGAACAAAGACAGCGCCTTCCTACTGAAACTAGAAGCAGATAACGGCATTGTCAGAGGGAGTGCTGCGATCTCTGAGAGGTAATACATTCCTGGAAGGGTCAGACTGAAACAATACTGAGTGCGCTGCACTTATCATGGACTGTAGCCAATCCTGGGGCTGCTTTAAAGTTAAAGCGAAATGTCACTATATTTCAATATATTACATAAAATACGAAACGATTGACGACGTGCGTCTGTTTCCTGCAATGGTGACTCATCCCGCTCACATCTGGACTGACTGTTGGGGTGCAGCTGCTACTGATCTGGCCGCCGCGTTGGAACAGAAAAGATAACTGAGCGCATTTGGTTCTTTGTTCCCAGAAACATTGTCAGCGATTGCGATTGGCTGAACTCCATGGACTTTGTCTTCAACCAAACTATGTAACAAGTGTAGAAAAATTGAAACCTTGAAGGCCAAGCCGTCCGCTCCTTTCATGGTTTGCTTTTTCTTTAACCCTTTTTTTCTTTTTTCCTTTTTGTATAGATCTGCGTTTTGTCCCAACAAGCTTCACATTCACTTAGGGGGTTATTCACCAAGCTGCCGAGTGAATAACAGCCGAGGTGAACAGAGCTGAACGAGGTTCGGCTATTCACTCCGGCTCAGTACGAATGAGGTTTTCGGCTGAGCCGAACGAAGTGCAGAGGGACTTTGACTCAGCCGATCCAACATCTGGATCGGCTGAGCCGAAGCTCCGGCAGCTCACTCGCTGCCGTCCGCCCCTAATCACATAGAGGCCGAACGGCAGTGTGTGAATAGCTGAATGCCGCCGAGTGGCAGTCGGCTCGGCTATTCTGCTCGGTACCTCCAAGGTACTGAGCAGAATGGAAAAACAGTGAAATTAATCAAACAAACAAACAAACAAAAAAAAAAATAGAAAAATAATGTAAAAAATTTCAATAAATAGGAAAATTAAAAAATAATGAAAATAGTTTCAAGAAAAGAAAACTTAATTTAAACGCCGGCAAAGATGCTGGCAAAAGAAAAACAATTGGGCGGAGCTAACAGTGACAGCTAGCCCTGCCCAACTGTTTCCTATTGGCTGTCACGTGCAAGAGTGTTCTGTCACGTGCAAGAGTGTTCTATCAGGTCCCGGCCAATGAATAACTGGGCGGGGCCCGCCGTGACATCACCGCTGGCTCCACCCAGTTGTTATTGTTTGATAACAGATCAGCGTCCCCAGGTCATTTGGGGACGCTAATCTGTCATTGAGATCACGGCTGGCTCCACCCAGCTGTCATTTGCGGGTCAAGCGGCTGGCCTTCGGTTCAGTCGAGCGGAAGCATATGCCTTCGGCTCAGCTGAGCCGCTCGGCTGCTGTACGGGCTATAGTGAAAAGCCTGTAAAGCTCCGGCGGCCGAAGAGATCCTTCGGCTCAATAGTGAATAACCCCCTTATTGTTCATTGATTACCTGCCTCTGCCGAAAAGTCTGTTCCCAGCACCAACTACTCCTTCAGTATAATAATACTTTCTAAGGTCAGTATTGATCTGCCCTCCTGAGGTTCATGTCCCCGTGTTCTCCATATTGGAAAATCTGCCCTCCAGAGCCTTATTCACACCCTTTAGGTATTTAGGTAGGTAGTTGGGTATTTAGGTATTTAACCCCTTCCCGTCCAGTCCTTGTAATTAAACGGTCAGACGGGTCACTCTTAAATGCGGGTGGGTATCTTTAAACGTCCTTTCCCGAGCTGGAAACCATAAGCATTTTAAACAGCCGCTGATGGCTGTTCACATACAAGCATTCAGGTGGCTATAGAGCCATCTAATCGTTTGTATGTTGCATGGGAGTGTGCACCCACTCTGCGCCGCCGCTGGCTATCCCGGGCTCCATTTTCCCCCCCGGTCGTGGCCGGTCTATACTCTTAGATTGGAGCACACTCCCAGCAGCTGATCTCCTCTCCGGTCGCTGGACCTGAAAGCGACGTGTATTACATCACTTCCAGTTTCAGTCATTTCTCCAGCTGCTGTAGTTGGTGAAGCAGATCTCTGCTCCAGCAGCTTCTTTGCTGGTCCCTATGTGGCATTATGGGTCCCCTGATTTCTCCATAAAGAGGACCCGTCACTGTATGCGTGCTATCACATAGCAGCCTTGTTAGCCTGGAGTTCTTTTTCTTTCCCTCCTTTCCATCCTTTCCCTTCCTTGTCTAGTGGGGTTTTTTGTTTGGTTTTTTTGGTCTAAAAGTGACATTTTATATCAGAAAAGATGCCATTCCATTGTGTTATCGTTTCCTGCGGGGAATCATAGGCCGGTGGAAGGAGGATGTTTATTCTTGTTACGTTTCCTCTTGTGAACTTAAAGGAGAACTATGAGATGAGTGATTTCCACTCACCTAGTAGTCCGCGGTATACTGAGCTTAGGGTAACGGGAGGACGCTAGTTTGTGTCCTCCCGTTACCCTAAGGAGAACTATGGGGAAAAGCCCTGACCCCATAGTTCTCCTTTAAGAAGTTTTGTCTGTACCCTAAAACTGAGGATGAAAGTCAATATGAAAAGCGTACGGGGAAGTCCGCCAATAGAGGAAATATAAATAATAACATTATGTCCTTTTGCATTAACATGTATATAAGGAAAGTCCTGAGATACAAGAAAGCCATGTCTGGTAGGGGAGGGGATCTGATCTTTCTTCCTTGCGGTTTTTACTTTCACTACACCCGGCCTGTGACTGGAAATTAAAGGAGAAGCAGCAGACTGCTGAGCTCATCTCGCTCTCTATCATTTCGCTGCTCCTGTCAGCATGTTCCTTGCAATTCAGCACACCTGACTGAGAGCGTGTGCTGCTTCTCCCTCTGACTCTCTTTGCTCTACTGTACAAGGACTGCAGGAGGCGGATAGGCAGGATAGGATAGGCAGAAGGCAGCCGAGTAAATAACCCAGCCGCACATCGACTGCCTTCTGTCAGCCAAACATGCTCTGCAAGTGCAGAGGGACTTCGGCTCAGCCGATTCAACATCTGGATCGGCTGAGCCGAAGCTCCGGCAGCTCACTCGCATAGGTGCCGCATAGGTGCCAAACGGCAGTGAGTGAATAGCTGAATGCAGCCGAGCGTGATTCGGCTCGGCTCTTCTGCTCGGTACCTCCGCGGCACCGAGCAGAATAGAAAAAGAGTAAAGAATGAAAAAAAAAACTTGAAAAATTCTTTTAAAAATCTCAATGAATTAAAATAGTTTTACGAAAAAAAGAAAATGTAAAATCATTTTAAAGATGCCGTCAAAAGAAAAACAATTGGGCGGAGCTAACAGTGACCGCTAGCTCCGTCCAACAGTTTCCTATTGGCTGGCACCTGCCAGAGTGTTCTAGCGGGTCCCAGCCAATGAATAACAACTGGGCAGAGCCGGCCGTGACGTCACAGCCGGCTCTGCCCGGTTGTTATTGTTTAATGACAGATCAGGGTCCCCCTGGTCATTTGGGGATGCTGATCTGTCATAACAACTGGGCGGAACCAGCTGTGAGAAATCCCAGGTCAACTTTCCTGCCCAACAAGACAACCTATCGTAATGGCAGGTGAGGTGAAGGTTCAGGTAAGCTCCAATATTATCCGGAGGTGTGGGAGCTTTGCCCAGTCTTTCGGCATAGAGGGCCAGCGGAAGCTGCTGAGGGTTCGTGCGGGTTCCTCTCGGTGCTTGCACCTTATGCAGGAAATGCTCCCACTTCTAGATGCCATGGTCCCTGTTTAAGTGGCCGAGTCACTTTTAGGCATGTTACAGTGAATTATCAGCATTATAGCATATGTCGGGGGGAGGGCAACACATTTGCAATACATCTCTCTCTCTCTCTCTCTCTCTCTCTCTCTCTCTCTCTCTCTCTCTCTCTCTT
>NW_017306315.1:1720120-1728151 GCF_000935625.1 Nanorana parkeri
ATAGAGTGGCTGCATGATAAAGTAGTATTCAACTCTCCAAACATTTTTCAATAATGAATCCAGATCTAATCCAGCAAAGTATTTCTTTACATTTTTGCCCAAACACTTACAGTCATCATGTTTCCAAATAGCTCCAACTCTCTGAGCTCAGCTTCCCTGTACTTCCTGTCCAGTACAAAATCACAAGGGACAGAGCAGTCTCCAGCAGCCGTCCCATCTACTAGCTAGAAGGAGAAGTGGGGAGCAGGGTGATGGGAAGTGGTTTGCCTTGCTCTGTCTGTGTGTTTGTGGAGACATTCACAGCATACTAGCAGACAGAAGGGTGGCTCTATAGAACCCTGCAAGGGAATGGAGCCGGCTTAAAACAGGATATCGGGACCAGTGCTCAGGGGAACAGCTGATTCTACAGGAAGCTAAAACTTTTAAACATTAAGGAGCAGCTTCCATTGTAAGTGATTTCATCAGCATTTAAAATAGCTTAAACTCCTTTTGACTTTAATATAACTTTAACAATCTTAATTAGTTTATACATACCTTGATTCATAACTACTTCAGGTCTCGGACCAGAAGACATTTTTACACTGTTTATTCTGAGATATCTTTATTGTCACGTAAGATAGCAAAGTAATGTATTTATTGGGTTTCTTTTGATCATATACCCTTGAAAAGTTATTATATTTTCTATATAATCTACAGATAAAAAGACACAAAAAATTAAAAGATGTCTTTTTTTTTTTCTATTTTGACCAACGTTAATTGAGTTTGTCCCATTTGTTTAAAATGACACTAAAGCAATGTTTCTGGTACAAACATGGTAAAGTTTTTTGTTTTTTTTTTAATTATTATGTTACTCATTTTTGTCTTAATACTTCACTGGAAAAAAAAACATAGATAAAACAAAACTAATGAACATGCTAGGTAATTGATTTTCTTTCTAGAGTGGCAAAATGTCTAGCAAGTTCCAAGGCACCCTGCAAGTGAATAAAAATAATTCATGGAACGTAAGCATTTAAAACACTTGCAGGGTTATTCACAAAGCTGCCAAAGCCGAGTGAATAACACAGCCGAAGTGAAGTGAGCCGAACGCTGTTCGGCTATTCACTTCAGGCTTGTACGGCTGATTTCAGCCATACATTGGCTAAAATCAGCCGTACATCGGCTGCCTTCGGTCAGCGGAACATGCTCTGAAGGACTTCAACTCAGCCGATTCAACATCTGGAGTTCCGGCAGCTCACTCGCTTTCATTCGCCCCTATTCTCACAGGCAGCGAACGGCAGTGAGGGAATAGACAAATGCAGCCGAGCGGCATTCGGCTCGGCTATTCTGCTCTGTACCTCCGTGGTACCGAGCAGAATAGAAGATAAGTGAAAATAATTTTTAAAAAAGCCAAGTAGTAACATTATTTTACAAATTTTAATAGGAGAAATATATATATATATATATATATATATATATATATATATATAAACAATTGGGCGGAGCTAGTGGTGACAGCTAGGTCCGCCCAACTGTTTCCTATTGGCTAGCAAATGCCAGAGAGATCCAAAGAATCAGCTAAAGCTACGGCTGGATCCTTCGGCTCTAAAATGAATAACCCCTTTGATTTTTTTCTGTGCATTAATCTGAAATGTTTTGTTGTCAGGGTCTCCTTATAGGAGTTGTAAAGTCCCAGCATATCCTCTCCTGTTATAACATCAGCAGTGTAATAGGAATACATACTGGAGATGTTTCTGATAATGCAATCAACGCTTTTACACTTTTATGTAGTGAGCGCTGCCTTCCGTCTGCCCATCACTTCAAACAACTTCCTGGATTCCCTGCGTGCTTTTTGCTTCTTTCCCTGCTGCTTGATGTGATACAATCTCCATTTCTCAACACTACATCTCCCATCATGCATTGCTTCCAGCAATCAATGATAATGTTACATTGTTCAGAAGTTGAGTAGTAGTTCAGAAGGCAGGCTCTGTATGAGTGGTGACACCAGGAAGTAAAATGGTGTCACTACATTGAGGAAGTCCATCTTATGAAGTCCATCTTATGGGCATCTTCAATAAGTAAGTCTACAAAGGTATACAGTAGATGGATATGATTATTAGGAGAGGGATAGAACTTATGGAAATTTACTATAGAAAGACCGATTTATTTTTTGACAAAAATTGCAATAATATATCACTAGAACATACATGAACTTTTCTTTAGCAGTGCTCTCCCTATGTGTGTTCTGCTAGGCCAGTGTGAATTCACGTATTTAACTAATCTCGGTCAGCGCAGTGTCATTGACTTTTGCCTTGTGTGTGTTTTTTCTCTTCAGGACCTTCTGATATATTTATATGAAAAACCAGCAGAATGATTTTTGGATCCTTATTGGTTTTCTTCCTTTCCCTCCTAACACTGGTTGAGCTTCAAACAAGTAAGTTTTCTTTGCCATTCCAGTATAAGAACGTTTTTGTTGTGGGGAATATGGGATTCCTAGCTTCTATGCATGCTTAAAGCAGGCAAAATGCTTGTTAACTCTTGCAGTGGGGCTACCCCCGCATTGCAAGGGTTAAGTGCTCCTTTGTGTCTATGTAAGTTACATTCACCCGATCCTCGGAGCTGGAGCCGGCTTGCTGTTAGACCAGTTCCTGGAGTTTCTCTCCCCTCCAGTGGCGTAACAACCGGGGGTGCGGGGGGGTCACTTGCGCCGGGACCATCCACGTCTTTATGGACCTTGCTTTGTTAATTGCTGCGCAGTCATGTTGGAACAGGAAGGGGCCGTCCCCAAACTGTTCCCACAAAGTTGGGAGCATGAAATTGTCCAAAATGTCTTGGTGTGCTGATGCCTTAAGAGTTCCCTTCACTGGAACTAAGGGGCCAAGCCCAACCCCTGAAAAACAACCCCACACCATAATCCCCCCTCCACCAAACTTTACACTTGGCACAATGCAGTCAGGCAAGTACCGTTCTCCTGGCAACCGCCAAACCCAGACACGTCCATCGGATTGCCAGACAGAGAAGCGTGATTGGTCACTCCAGAGAACACGTCTCCACTTCTCTAGAGTCCAGCGGCGGCGTGCTTTACACCACGGCATCCCACGCTTTGCATTGCACTCGGTGATGTGCGGCTTGGATGCAGCTGCTCGGCCATGGAAACCCATTCCATGAAGCTCTCTACGCACTGTTGTTGTGCCAATCTGAAGGCCACACCAAGTTTGGAGATCTGTAGCTATTGACTCTGCAGACAGTTGGCGACTTCTGCGCGCTTCAGCATGCGCTGACCCCGCTCTGTCACGTTACGTGGCCTACCACTTCCTGGCTGAGTTGCTGTTGTTCCCAGTTGCTTCCACTTTGTTATAAATAAAGTGGAAATTTTACGGAAAACCTGAATCCAATGCTTTGGTGGGGTGTTTTTTTCCGTTACGGCATGTGACTTTTCTGGTCAATCAGATGGCTCCCATGTTGCCGTAACAAAAATTCCTGTTCAGACCCATTCAGATGCATTAAATTGAAAAACACATCTCATTGGCCAGAAAAGTCACATGTTCGATTCAGTTTAGTTTTTGAACAAAATTCGGACGGAATCTGAAATTCGGATTCGGACACATTCAGACGCATTGGGATTTGGAAAGTCGGAAGTGTGTCCCAATGTCTGAATTTTGGAAAACTCGTCCGAATTTTGATTCGGACGAAACGAATCGCACATTTTCTACTCTTCTCTTCCCTTTCCTTATTCTTCTCCTGATCACTCTTCATTATTCATTGTAGCCCAGGCACGGGTGTTTTTTATCCTTGGCCTTATGGGGGTGTCGGCACAGCTGTGGATCAGTCCGTGGCACGGGATATGGTCGTTGGGCTTCCCCTAGAGGACATCTCCTAAAGTTGGGACCATTGAGTGTATCTTACCGGCTGTGACACATCTCAAGTGACCGTTACATTTTTCGGACATGTCATTTTGTTCAATCGTTCCTGTTTTTCATACCACGCTTTGAACCTGCTCGCCTGAATCTTATATCTTGATTAGACTGCACCAAAGAGTGTTGTTGTTCGCTGTTATGTTGCTGTGTGTGTGTGCTTCTAAACTTTCTAATAACATTTCTAATTAAAAAAAAAAAAAAAAAGAGATTTGACGGTACATTTTGATTAATATGTCCTGTTTTCCCTCTCTATTAGCCATAGCAATGAACGTTGAATGTGGAGAGGATATACAAATCTCCTCTGATTGCAATGGGGCCGAACAGTGTAATTCAAGCTACGACATTTTCCAAATGCAACTGAAATTTACCAGTACACCAGTCCTGGAGCTACTAAACCTGACTACTGTGGATAAAAACTGCTCAGAAAATGGAGAGTTTTGTTTCACGGTCGCAAAAGACAGAAAACGGGCGTTTCTGACTATGCGAGGTGTCACCTTCACGGATGTGGGGATCTATAAGCTGTACTTTCGAAGAAGTGATGGCAACAATCAAAAAATAACTATCCATGTGATTGTATATGGTAAGGAAAAGCATAATCATGTGAGCTGAAGGGAAATTTGAATGCTGGGCAACAAAACGGAAGGGGCAGTAATATGATTCAAGAAGAACTTAAGAAAAAAATAAAAGTGTAAATAAAAATAGCTTTTGCTGCAATGCCCAACTTCAATCCAGAGACACCCTTGCATGCTTTTTTTCCCCACCACTAGATGTCCTCAGTCTTTCATGCCTTGTACTCTGAGCCCTGGCTGTCATAGACCCACCCCCAGCCTGTGACTGGACAGTAAAAGAGGAGCAGCACAGTGATGGGATCATCTCTCTGCTCTCTCCACCTATCAGCATGTTATCAGCACATAAACTGATTGGGTCCTTGTGCTACTTCCGCCTACCCCTGCCTGAGCTCAGCTGTACAGGGGCTACGAGAGGGTGATACCAGGTCATGTTTAGGTACTTGCACTGCTTGTTTGAACAAAATACATGTAATGATGTATTTATGACTCCAGAGCTGCATTTATTTTTGTCTTTTATATATTTCTGGAGTTCAGATTTATTTGTTCGATACGAGGACCATTGTTGGTGGAGGGGGGTGGCAGGACAGTTGGTGCACTTTGACGATACCCAATCTTAAGCACCCTCACTGCTTCTACTACTTTTTTCATGTGTTACGCAGTGATCATTTTCTTCATATGTAGAAGTAATTTTATAAATAGGACCTATCTCTAGGTGCACAGGGGCGACAGACTTTACCACGGGGATCACTTTTCAGGGGGGGGCGGTTGATGGCCATTTTTACAGGCGTTTGGGAGCCGATACTCCTGCAAAGGCGTGCCAAGCAGTTGTCACGCGGTTGCGGCTCGGTCCTATTGACTGCAATGGTTGCCTTTGGTAAGCGGCACCGCCTGCCAAATGCAACATGCAGTGTTAGGTGCAAACCATCCCGGCCACACCATGTGTACAGACCCGAGCGGGCCCCATTTGTGTGGCGCTTGAGTCTACAGGTGTTCAGGAGGTTATCCTGCCTCCTCCTGAATGCCTATTATTATTATTATTTATATTTTTTTTAATCCCAAAGGGGACATCGGCATGCAATACCGCACCGCAGAAGGTGTTCCAAGCAGTAGGTACACAGTTGCAATGGTTGCCACCTGCCAAATGCAACATGCTGTATAAGATACAAACCATCGCAGCTGTGGCATGTGTACAACCCCGAGCGGCCGCCATTTATGTGGCGGTAAAAAAACATGAATCGGAATGTCTGTTTTTACCGCCCCTTTCTTCTCACAGCGGCCAATTTTTACTAAGGGCGGATGATTCCATCTCCCTTTACTTCCTGGAACTCTGGCACATGTGACTAGGACATGTGACCATGCCCATCATCTCAGGGGCGGAAAATGCCTTTCCCCCGAGAGATCCCGTGAGATTACAGATGGGATTTCCCAGCAATGCTCTGCTGATGTAACCTTCCCAGGATACAACGCTAGGGAACAGATGACATCATTTGTGCCAAAACTGGACCAGGAAGTAGAAAAACTGTAATTGATGGCAAAATAAAAATATGTTTAACTAATGAATGCGAGGTGATTTGATATCAGCATGCCGAGCTGTGCGCTGATGTGAGTTTTAGTGAAAGGGGGTAAAGGTTCACTTTAAAATGCATCCAACTGAACACGCATTTCAGATAAATGTTAACAACACAAAGTAGATATTTACTGTAAAATCATCGATTGATTCATTGATTCTTTTTAGGAGTTTGTGAGCCAATCGTCACATTAAGTGAAGATGAATTCAAATGTGAAGTTACCATGGAAAAAACTTACGAGCCAAAGATGCAGTGGGTGAGTGGAAGGAACGATGCAAGTGTAGAACTTGTGAAAGAGACAGAAAAAGCTAAGACGTGGCGAATTACCCAAAACCCGACGGATGAGAACAGGCATCTGGAAATGTGCTGCAATGCGTCTTATACCCAAAGCAAGACAGAAGGGAAACAGACTTGCCGGTCCCCCACAGCAAGTGAGTTCCACTGTTATCTATGAATCCTCCCAATGTACGACTGCTATTGTTGTAAGAATATGCATAAGCGAAGGATGCAAACCCAAAACCGGCCAAGGCTTGTGCTGCTAAGTCACTGCTGTTAGGAGGGAGCAGGATATGCTGACCTGCATGACTTTGGTGTGAAGCGCACATGCGTTCCAGTGATTTATCGAAGACAGCTAAAATGGACAAGGTCTGCTGAAGCGTTTCAGATGCAAAATGGCCTTAATCATAGCTATATTCAACCTTATTTACTGCGCGATAACGATATGGAAATACTTGTAGGTCCACAGCCTGGCCTCCCAGGTTCTTTAGCTTTTCTAAACCAAAGAACCAAAATGTTATATATATAATATAAATATATATAAGAGTGACAGCGCTCACTCACTGTATCTATAGAGGAGCAGAGTTGTCACCTTAGAACAGGAAATGTGTTATGACTACAGATCTTCCCTCCTCCTTATCTTCTCCATAACATAGAGGGTAGGGGTTCTGTAGTCCTCAGGGATAGCTGGTAACAAAGTTATTCATAGCAGTGCAACACCGGCAGAGAGCACAGGAAGTTGATAAGATTTCTGGCAGGATCAACAGTTTTTTTTTTTTTTTAAACTTCTTGAACACATGTAATAAAATGCTATTGTTGCGCGAAAAGTGTTTACCCGCAAGGGGACGAGAATGAGATTGTAATCAAATGAATGAAGACATGAAAATGTTGTACTTTCTGTAAATTTGGGTATACCATCTTGGTAATGGACACCGGCAAAGATAGGAGGGGACGTTCATGCAGCAGGATAAGGTATGCTGCCGGGTCCCCTCCTCTTTCCTGCAGCTTTCGGGCTCTCGGTCCATGAGAAAGGGTTCTATTCACGAAGCAGCCGAAGGATCTTGCTGTAGCTTCGGCCGATCCTTCGGCTAGCTTCGGCCAATCTCCCGCTCCCGGCCGCCACCGTGTCAGAATAGAAAAAAAAATGATTTTTGGCCAGAGGAATGCATTGCTAGATTCCTATTGGCTATTTCAATTTGTAATTGTGCACTTTGCTGGAACTCCTGTGACAGCTGAGAGGGGAAGGGCTGCGATTAGGATCCCTGCCGCCCCTCTGCTTCCTGCCGCCCCGAGGCAGATCTTGTGGGAAATTCGGCCCTGTGCATCAGCACACTTTTGACAGGTGGAACGGTGAGCTTTGTGTGTATTTTACCCTGAAGAGCCATTTCAATGATTAAACTTTTTTTTGTCTTTTGACAGGGAGCCAGCAGCTGGGTGAAGACACAAATAAAGCAAATACAGCACAAATTGTGATTCCGATCTTATTCTTGGGGCTCTTTGCGTTTGCTGTTGCTGTGTATGTATATTGTCGTTGCCGACCGTCCTTCACTTGGCCAAGAAGAGGTAAGCATTAAAGTAATTTGTTGCTTATTTTTTTTGTCTTATAATAATATTAAGATGCATGTCTGGGCAAATAAAACACTGTGTGTATGTATGTATGTATGTATGTATGTATGTATATGTGTGTATATATATATATATATATATATATATATTATATATAAT
>NW_017306315.1:1728181-1734907 GCF_000935625.1 Nanorana parkeri
TTCCTGCTGGACTACAAAACTCCTCCTATCCCCTTGCCTCTCTCTGTCCCACTCCACATGCACACGTTGATTTCCTTCCCTGCAAAACAATGCTGCTTGCTCCCAAGAAGCTGTCCACGCACTGTGGGCCATATTTATTAAGCGGCGAATCTGCTATTCAAACATCCTGTGCGGGTGAACCTTCCAGACCGCGTTTCTCGTACGAGAATCGAGCAGTGTCTGGGCACCTTAAGTCAGTTGGAACTGAGCTCGAGGCAGCTGCCACTGCAAGAATTTTAAAAAGCACAGTGATTGGGAGTTATAAAAGCTGCTATTCAAATAAAGTAGAGGGGGAGAGGACGGGTAGGTGGTATATTTCCGTATTGCCTGGACATGCACTTTAAATGATCAATCTGAATCCTGATCTTTGTGATTTACACCCATTTCATGCCAAACTAAGCCCCCTGTTTCTTAGAGATTGCATGGAAACGACAATAAACCGAAACACACCCGGATTTTTTTTGTTTTTAAACCATGGAACTTAATGCAACCTTGCCATCATGCAAAGAAGTTTGAGACCATCTGCTTGGCAAACTTTTCAAAAACTTAACTATAAATAACTATATGGCCCTTCCTTCCCAAAGGCAGCATAAGGGGTGCAGGATGAGCTGGACGCTGTTCTATAAAGTATGTCTAAAGTCAACATTTTGTTTTTGCTTTATTTTTAATATAGCAAGGAATGGGTAAAACCCGTGTGGGACATTTTTTCTTTACTCTCTGTTCTATATGCACAAGAAGTGAGCAAATAAAGGGAATTCCAACTTTTAGATTTTTCCTTATTTTGTTGTGCCAATTACAGTGGTCACCAATACAAATAGAGAAGGCAAATCTCCCCAGCATGGACTTGGACAACAATAAAAAAAAATAATTACAGGGGTTCTAGCTCTTCCCCCACTTCATCCAAAACTTCCAAAAAAGTTTTCTTTTAAATAGTTAAAATTAAAAAATGTAATTGGCTTAAAGTCAAAATCGCAATACAATTCAAGACAAGATGATATTATTATATTATTATTCAACGTTTGCATTAGCAAAAATCTCAATACAAATAAATGAAGAAAAAAATTAAATCAAAATCAATATAAATGGCAACAGTGATATTTATTGTTCAAATATCTACTAATAATTAGCCAATCATTAATCATCAAATTAAATTCAATTTTAATTTAAAAATATAAACTTATTTAGTCCTTTTATAAGACCTTTTAAAATTTTTTTTTTAGAGGGTACCGACTCTGAACAAGGTCTAATGAGTGGGTTAGGTGAGTAAGAATTAACGAGAGCAGATTTGAAGTGTAACTAAAGCCAAAACTTTTTTTTTTTCCCGTGTTGGATAGAGCAAGGAAGTGTTTTGCATTTGTTTTTCCATCTGTCCCATTGGGGGGAGCTTTTTCTCACTTCCTGTCTTAGAGACACAACAGGACGTGAGAGGAAATCTCTCCAAAGTGAGGGAAATCTCTTCTCTAGTTGGAACAGGTATCCCAGTTGGAAGATTTTCCCTTTATTCTTCAAATTCAGTCTTGGTGACAGCGATTACCGGGACAAATATAGGGAGTAAATCTCCCCTGTCAGTGGTTCTAGTCCCTCCCCTCTCTATCCAAAACAAAAAAAACAAAAGATTTGATCCAGATCTCCTTTAAGGAAGTATAACTATCAGGTCTGTAGGCATTCTATAAGTGAAGAAGAGATGGTTGATACTTCAATAACAGAACAATGTATTACATATAAATTATTATAAATTGTATAAATACTCACATTGATTTTTATAAATCTGAAGCTCCTGCAAGCCAATAGGTGCTCATACTTGGTTGTGGGTCAAGGGATGGGTCCATCAGAACCCCCAAATCAGAACAAAGTTAAGGATTCCAGGATATGGGGGCTCCTCAGGCACACAGTGGATTTAGAGGTAGTTTGTGGTGCCTTTTCTTATATTTCTGAAGGTCCCCCCACAGCAGTATTTTATGGCACGTCATGTGACCTCCAGGGGTCCTCTTTAATCTTCACTCAGTGATGGGTAGTAGACTTGTGCGCCGTCACAAAATTTGTTTAGTTTCGGAATATCTGTTATTTCATAATTCGTGTCCGAAACTCAATTCGGATTCGTACAAAATACGGATTTTCGTTAGTTTCGTCACATTTTCGTAACTTTACGAACATTCGTTATGATGAAGTTAAAAAGCAAAAATACCTTTATTAATATTGGAGTCGATGGTAGTTTTTTTTTTTTTTAATACAAAATACAGTTTTTCGTATTTCGGCTAAAAAAAAAAAAAATCTTGTCAGGTTGTTCAACCTCATTAACAGGGGTAATATTAGTTCCCGTTTCAACGAAATTCGGATCTGAAATTCATTAACGGAATTTCGGATTTCGGATGCTTCCGAATTTACGAATTTCAGGAAATTCGTACGAATTTCGATTCGAAACGAATCGCACATGTCTAATGGGTACCTTGGTGATAAAGTCTAAGCCGCTGTCTACATTAGGGGTACTATGATTACATTCCCTCAGGGGGCGGGCCCATGACACCCTGGCACTATGTTCTCGGTCTTCTGGGTTGGGTAACACTGGGCACCTTCAACCTGGAAGACTGAGGACATCTTGTGGGGAAAAGAGAGTACTGCATGAAAACTCAAGATATTAAGTAGGTACCTGAACTGCCATTAAAAAAGGCCAGGAGTCATTTAAAACCCTCACCTTTTTTTTGGTGCTTTTACCTGAAATGTTTAACTCGATGACGGGGTCACTCCGGGAATTTAAAGAACTTACACTTGCAGTGGGGCTCCCCCCACATTGCAAAGGGCAAGTGCCCTTTGCCTAAGTGCATATACTCACCTGATCCTCAATCCCGTGGCTCTCCTCTCTCCCCCTCTGCTCGCTGTCCTAACATCTAATGCAAGTCAATAGACCTGATGATGTCAGCAGTACTGAGTAGGGGTGCACCGATACTTGATATAAGTTACGATACCTTCCTCGATACCAGAACTTCCAGTCAGAGGAATATCTCCTCTGACCGGCAGTGCCGTAGGGGAACATGGAGCCAGCTTCCTGTGCAACCAGGAAGCTGGGCGGCGAGTAATGACCCGCCTCACGGTTTCCTGATTGGCCGTGAAGCTGGCTCCATGCTGATTGACTGGGAAGCTGGCTTCCAGGCCAATCAGCATCGATCCAGTCAAACGGGGACCAAGGATCAGGTAAGTATTTTTTTTTTTAAATGAGACTTTGGTTGAATTTTGATACTCATCAAATAAGAATGATCAGGATAAGACCCTTCACTGTAATATGGTGTTCTTGATGCTTACTTTGTGGCCTTATTTACGAAATTGAACCATGGAGCCTCTTTTTTTTTCAAACAATTCTGAGTTTGTGCTATTTTTGTCTTTATAGAAAAGCCTCAGGAAGAAAACAAGGAGGAAGCGCAATCAGAACCGCTTCAAAGACCCGAAGACAATGTGTGAAGGATGATGGGTTATTCTGCAAATAAAGACACTTGTCCAGTCCTGATCTAGGGTTATAACCCAACAGGACCTTATTTATGGCAAATGACCAGATGCAAGGCGTGATGGTGCAAAGCAAGCAATCACTTGTAATTTTACTGCGGTCACGTTGGGGTAAATCATGGTTTAGTTTTTGGTTTTTATACTTTGTGATCATTCACTGCTCTGTAAAGGGCTGATTTATAAATCTTTCACCCGAGTGAATGAATAGGAATTCTCGTGCTCCTCAGCGCCATCTAATGGTGGGAACGGCATTTGCGCAGCCTATAGCTGTGTGGGAGATTTAAATGTACCCGTAAGTGTTTTCTCACAAGCAAATACATGAAGCCACCCACAAAACCTTATCATAAACTTGCCACGAGCTTGAGAATGAAAGCCGCCATTGCTGATCTCTCCATCTGAAAATGACCTGGCGGTCATGCTGTTGCTTTGCTTATAATATTGTTAAGTCCACCTGTATACATTGTTCTAATTAAGTGAATGTGTTATACTATTTCTGCAGATTGTATCCTTTACCCGTTCTGTTCTGTTATACTTGTACAGGTTGTTGAGGTTTCAGGTTTTTAAAATGTGAAGATTTTAAATGTTGCAAAATGGAAACAATGTAACTCTTTGTAAAGGTTGTTGATGTGGACAGTTGGAGAACTTCTGAGAATAGTGCAAACTTTTCCAGAAGGGAGCAATGGATACAAAAGTTTGCATCGGTTATAAATACTAGCAAAAGTTTTATTATATAGCATTTTGTGTATATATATATATATATATATAGATCATTACATTTGACACAAAAGGCAGAACACACTTTTAAACTGAACTCCAGGCAAACAGCTAAATACACAGATGACACGCATACTGTATATGCTTCCTCTTTTACTTGTCAAATGATTGCATTCCCAGTCCTGAATTTCACACAGCTCTGCCGCACAGCACAGTCCTGTCTGGTAGGGGAGCAGACCTGATTTTTTTCTTTGCTGAAGTTAAGTAACACCTATAGGTCTTGTCCCTCCGCCAGCCTGTGACTAGACAGTGAAGGCAAAACAGCAGAAAGCACTCTGCTATCATCGTGTTCCTTGCAACGCAGCACAACTGACTGGCTCGTTGTGCTGCTTCTTCCTTCTCTGCTGTACACGGAATCCAGTCTGATATCAGGTCAATTCAGGTACCTGCTTGCATAGAAAAAAGGATGCATTAATGATTACAGGAGTTAAGATTTAAAAAGACTCTGTTACTTTAATGACAGAGTCTTTTTAATGCCCACTCTCTAACCCTCATATACTTACCCGGACTCTGTTGCCTTCGTCCAAGAGTCAAACCCTTTGGGTTAGGGTTGGATGGTGTTGGAGCATACACGGGGTTCATGTGGTTCTCCTCAAGTGACGGTATTTGGTAATTGGCTGCTAGGCCAGAGCACAGTATAATGGGATAGGGTCAGCTGCTTCCCCCCACATCTGGAAGCATGGGGGTATTTCAACAGCACCCCAAAAGGGCAGCATAGCAGTGGGGTAGTATGGGGAATGTGTGACTATGTTCATTCTTGCTAGCCCAACCTCAGACCCATTTATACACATAGTCTATTTCAGCGTTTTGCTACTGGTAGCTGATCACTGTCAACAGCACTGCTTATGTGTATTTTTTTGCATTATGAAGCAAAAATCGTATTTAATACAATAGCACAGGGAGACTAGGAGTGTTGTTGCCCATAGGAACCATTCAAAAGACGCCATATGACACATGTTGGGCTTGTTTCCAAGTTCACATAAAGCTCAACTGCAGCCAAAATGTTCTACTTAATTTTGTAAGTAGCGAGGAAGTGTTAAAGCCGGGGTGAGCAACCTCGGCACGCCAGCTGTTGCGGAACTACAAGTCCCATGAGACATTTCTAGACTCCTAGATGCAGAGACGTTATGGGTTTTGCCGTTTCACCACAGCTGGAGTGTTGCAGTTGCCTATCTCTGGGTTAGAGCTTTCATTGACGTCTGTCTCCCTATCGAGCTTTGCCCTCACTTCCTCTCAGGACAAGAAGTATTGGGAAACTTTTCCGACAAGGAAAACAGGCAAAAATAAATTTTTATTAAAATTTGGGAAAGGTTAGAATCTCTGATAATGTTTTAATACATGTACCTTCCTGTCCCAGTAAGGACCAATACTCCCATTTCTTGTACTGGTCTGACAGGGGCAAAATCTCCCCTGTGGGGGTCACAGATAGTAATAAGAAAACCTGATGTGAATTTTAATACTCATTGGGGGGATTTTATCAAAACTGGAGCAGACAAAATCTAGAGCAGTCGCCCATGGCGACCAATCAGCTTCTCTCTTTAGTTCAGTTAAGATTTGAAAATGAAAGAGCAAAGCTGATTGGTTGCCATGAACATCTGCTCCCAGATTTTGTCTTCTCCAGTTTTGATAAATTTCTCCTCATTGTATTAAAAACCAAAAAAAAAGTACTTGATATATTCTGATATAAGGGGGTTAAAACTTGATACGTCAGGCACCTGTATATTGATGAACCCCAGCTTGCGAAGAATCAATGCTTAACAATTGCAGATCCCCAAAGGGTGACATCAAAGCTTCCTTTTTTTTTTTAATAATGATAAATATTGTAGCAAAAAAGGCAACATGACTTCTGTAAATGCTGAGGTCCTGTTGTTTGTAATTCACTTATATGAGATGGGTGGATGCCATCTTCCAATGAAACCAACCAATTGTATCCACCATGGCCGGCCGCATACGGTCTGCAAAAATTGTACATAGATTGTACAATTACCTCTACCAAGAATGTGCCAAAATTACGTCATGTGAAGACCCATCTAAGCAATCCGTCCAATGTGTGTGCAGTCAGGCGGGCCCTTTGCACTCTGTAGTGGTTGGTGGATTTAAAGGCGATAGCGATCCGAACCAAATCCCTTTTGGGTTGGAAATTGTTTACTCTTTCTAGAACGAGGGTTTGTTGGGTCTAGTATGGGCCCGGTTATGTCAAAGGGTTCCCGTAGAATCGCCAATTCAAAGTATTTGTATTGAACTTTTACTAGTGATGCACAGATACAAAGTATCATACTACACGTACAGATACTTTTCAAGCTTCAAAACTAGACTAGAGTAAAACTCAAAAGTTAGGAGGCAGCTGTCATTTTTTAGGAAGCATTGGCTACCGGGCTCCTGGGATTTGTGCATCCCTGTTTTAATTATTTGTATATA
>NW_017306315.1:1734985-1743376 GCF_000935625.1 Nanorana parkeri
TTAGTGTATATATAATATTAGGGATGCACCAGGCCAAGTACTCACAGATACCAATTACTGATACATTTTTTTTATTGTCATGTGACAGTTTTTCTAAAACAATACAAACTAATGATTTCAGGACAGTGGTGGAGAGCCAGGGCCCAGTCGCAGCTGCAACCGCTACCCCCCTGGTAGTTCCCATGAAAATGCCAAGTATCTGTGCATCCCTAACTTTTTCCAAACCATTGCTGTTTACTTTCCGTCCATGATTTTCCATTCCCATCCTTCAATATGTCTGCAAAACATTCCAGTCTCCTGGAATGCGGCACACAACGGCCCTTTGGATTTATAGGAGTGCCCTTAGTCCAAGTTCCTTATTCCCCTTCTCCTGTTCTAATATAGAGAACTGTCGACTTCTATCTATGGACCAGATTTCTTTTCCCTAAGAGGATGTCTCGGGTGTGCTGGTTAGGGGACAATTTTTTTTGGTGCATTTTTGGTGCACGGATCTGCAGGCACATCCTGCAGTAATCATCATTTATTGAGGTTAACAGAGGCCTGTATATAGTTCAATGTATAACTGTACATCATTTTTGTTAATAATCATCAGTTGTATATTTTTATAATTTCACACATTGATACAATTTGTATATATGTAAACTTTTTTTTATTTTTAAGACATAGATGTTTATATTTGTACACCTTTTTCACCTGTGTTTTGTTGTCTTTTGTTAATAAAAACTGTTATCATTAAAAAATGAAATGCACCTTTTAATAACTTTTACTGCGTGAATAAATTCCTGGCATGTTACATGATAAGTTACCTCAAGCAGTGTTATCAGTCCTCCCCTGTTCTCCTTTGTGAACTGCTGCCCAAGGGTGACAACATTGCTCCTCATTAGATACATTATGGTAAGCGTTGTTGCCCTATGGTAGGAAGTGTATTGAAAACAAAAGGGACAGAGCGCCACCTCCGTGTGTAAAATCGTTTATTAGGATAAATAAAACAAGGGATAAATGTACTCACAGGGAAACGTTTTCATCAGGCTTTAACAACAAACAAGAGGCCACACTGTCTGTTAACCCAACATGGTATTGCCCCGACTATGTAACACGGTAGCCACCAGTCACATCACCGTCCACCGACCACAGTCAGCCAAGATTGACGCGTTTCAGGGGCAAGCCCCCTTCATCAGAATCAGGAAGTGTATTGCTAGCAAGGCCACCAGGTGCAAATAAAGGAAACATTTTTTGAAAAAGAACACTAATGCAGCCACCACATCTAAGGACTATTTTAGGTTTAGCTACATGAAACTGCACTGTAGCACATAACACCCATGTGATGGGAGTGGATGCCACTGCTGCAGAAGGTCACCTCCCTCTGGTAGGTGGGTGAGAAGAAAGAAGCAAGTTAGACTAGGTTGCTTCCAGTATGTATAGCTGATCCAGCACTACATCAGTCTGTACACAGATAGGAAAAGAGGAGAGCTTGCAGCTACTAGATCATCTGGCTTCCACCAAAACACACTGCTGGCCTGCCACTGATATAAAGTGGGTACATGGCGGCCATTGTGGAGACCAGAACCAAATATTACACACGGCTCGTACAACAGGAGGATATTTCCTCTCTAAGCACATTATTCTACCATGTGCCTGGTCATCATTGTCATCTGCAGGCACTTTCCACACCTCCCTGCTTCTCTGAGTGCTGTGCTATGAACACAATGGCTGGAGGTTGGAGATGTTGGCTATATGAAGATATTAAAAGAAAATCTATAGAATAGTCCTTTGCGGCACATTGCTATTCATGGCAAAGGTTATGCAGCTTTCAACACACGTTTTACACCATTTTGCATATTACTCTGTATCCCCCACCACCTTCCCAGGCATGCCTTTTACTATAGCTACAATGGTGCTCATGCAGGAGTTAACGAGTCTACACCCCCTGATGTCTCACCTATATGGGAAATGTTACAACTTTGTAGTCCTGCAATTGCTGGGGGCAACTATGCCCCTCCAGGGGCAATTCCCAGAGTACTTAGTGCGCTCTGGCATATTGGCATTGGGGTAAAAAAACAGTTTTTAATGGAGTGGATTCATAGAGACAGGCCTGCAATGGGATTATATGACAGTAACATGGTGCTGTAAACAAACAGTGCAATATGTAGACAAAATTATCCTGGCATCAACTGGGCAACAAACATTTAGTGATGATATATATATGCACAGTATATACACCGATCAGCCATAACATTATGACCACCCATCTAATATTGAGGTCCCCTTTATGTTGCCAAAAACATCTCTGACCCATTGGGGCATGGACTCCAATAGACCTCTGAAGGTATGCTGTGGTACCAAGCCGCCAGTAGCAGATCCTTTAAGGCCTCTTAAGTTGTGAGGTGATCGGCCTCCATGGATCGGACTTGTTTTTTCAGCACATCCCACAGATGCTCGATTTAGAGTTTGAAGGCCAAGTCAATTATTAGTCATTTTCCTGCTGACAGAGGCCACTGCCATCAGGGAATACCGTTTCCATGAAGGGGTGTACTTGGTCAGTAACAATGTTTAGGTCGGTGGTCCGTGTCAAAGTAACATCCACATGAATGACAGGACCCGAGGTTTCCTAGCAGAACATTGGCCAAAGCATCACACTGCCTCCTCCGGTTTGTCTTCTTCCCATAGTGCATCCTGGTGCCATCTCTTCCCCAGGTAATTGACAAACACGCATCCAGCCATTTACATGATGTATAAGAAAATGTGATTCATCAGACCAGGCCACCTTCTTCCATTGCTCTGTGGTACAGTTCTGATGTTCATGTGGCCATTGTAGGAGCTTTTGGCAATGGACACGGGTCAGCATGGGCACCCTGACTGGTCTGCGGTTATGCAGCCCCATACACAACAACCTGCGATGCCCTGTGTGTTCAGACACCTTTCTATCAGAACCAACATTCACTCTTTTTAGCGATTTGATCTGCTGTAGATCTTCTATTGGATCGCATTACATGGGCCAGACTTCCCTCCCCACGCACATCAATGAGCCGTGACCACCCATGACCCTGTCACTAGCTCACCAATTTTCCTTCCTTGGACCACTTTTGGCCAGTTCTCACCACTGCAGACCAGTAACATCCCACAAGAGCTGCAGTTATGGAGTTGCTCTGACCCAGTCGTCTCGGCATCACAATTTGGTCCTTGTCAAAGTCCATCAAATCCTCACACTTGTCCATTATATCTGCTTCCAACACATCATCTTCAGGGACAAAATGTGCACTTACTTCTCAATATATCGCCCCCACTTCTAGGTGCCATTGTAACCAAATAATCAATGTTATTCACCTCACCTGTCAGTGGACATACCGAGGTGTGTGTATATATACACAATATTGCCAAAAGTATTGGGACACCTTTACACGCACATGAACTTTAATGGCATTCCAGTCTCAGTCTGTAGGGTTCAATATTGGGTTGGCCCTTTGCCACTATAACAGCTCCGCCTCTTCTGGGAAGGCGTCCACAAGGTTTAGGAGTGTGTCTATGGGAATGTTGGACCATTTGTGAGGTCAGGTACTGATGTTGGACGAGAAGGCCGGGCTCGCAGTCTCCGCTCTAATTCATCCCAAAGGTGTTCTATGAGGTTGAGGTCAGGACTCTGTGCAGGCCAGTCAAGTTCCTCCACCCCAAACTCGCTCATCCATGTCTTTATGGACCTTGCTTTGTACACTGGTGCGCAGTCATGTTGGAAAAGGAAGGGGCCATCCCCAAACTGTTCCCACACTTGTTGCTTTGCCTTAAAGCTAAACTCCAGACAGATGTTGGGGATATTAGTTCAGGGGGGACACTGCTGGAGCAGGACGCCATTGTCCAGGAGGGACAGAGGTGGGAGAAGAGGGGGGGGGGTATGCATTTATGTTAAAAATAATCTAAATATGCATATAAGGGACGATATCACGTCAAATGGTGGGGAGGACGTGGAATCCTTATGGGTGGAACTGGATACAACGAACGATAGTCGTAAACTAATTGTGGGTATTTGTTATAAGCCTCCAAATATAGGGAGGAGGGGGAGGCTCATCTACTGTCCGAAATAGAAATAGCTGGGAGGGAAGGCAATGTAGTCGTGATGGGCGATTTCAATTACCCGGACATCAATTGGGCTAATGGGACCTCAAGTTCAACAAAGGCGGGCCGATTTCTGATCATGTTGCGAGACAATTTCATGGACCAGATGGTGGAGGTCCCAACTAGGAAAAATGCCATCCTAGATTTAATCATTACTAATAAAGCGGAGTTAATTGAGGACATTGTAATTGGGGAGACACTGGGCAATAGTGATCACAATGTGATTACTTTCAATATTGGATACAGGAAAGGAAAGCGGGCTGGTAGGACAAAAACCCTCAATTTCAGAAGGGCCAACTTTGATAGACTGCGCCACCTAGTGGGGGACATCAAATGGGAAAATGCATTTCAGAAGCTGAACTAAAGTGGGAATGTTTTAAAAACATATTACATATTGCCATTGCCAAATGTATACCGTTGGGTAATAAAAGTAAAAGATCACAAACAAAACCTGTATGGTTGAATAAAAATGTAAAGCATCACATAAAAGAAAAGCGAGTGACATTTATAAAATATAAGATCGAGGGGACGGCATTGGCGTTCCATAAATACAAAGAAAGCAATAAAAGATACAAACTAGCAATACGGGCAGCTAAAATAAAAGTGCGAAAAGAATATTGCCACAGATTGTAAAAAAAAAAAAAAAAAAAATTTTTAACCAATACATAAACAGTAAAAAGGGGAGAAAGGAGCAGATAGGCCCAATATAGCGATATCTCGGTGTTTGCTGACGATACCAATATTGGGAGGGTAATAGAAACAGACCAAGATAGTGTAACATTGTAGGAGGACCTGGATAAAATAGGGAAGTGGGCAACTATGTGGCAGATGAGGTTTAATGTCGATAAATGCAAAGTTATGCACTTTGGGAGGAATAATAGGCAAATGGGTTATACAATTATGGGTATGCCGCTAGGGAAGTCGGAAATGGAGAAAGATTTGGGGGTCATTGTAGTCCATAAACTGAACAATAGATTACAGTGCCAGGTTGCTGTAAGCAAAGCTAGTAGAATCCTGTCCTGCATCAAGAAGGGAATGTTTTGCAGGGATAAGTCTATAATTTTGCCACTTTACACATCACTGGTTCGGCCTCACCTGGAGTATGCGGTGCAGTTTTGGGCACCGGTACACAGAAAGGACGTCCTTGAGCTGGAGGGAGTCCAGCGGAGGGCGACCAAACTCATCAAGGGGATGGAGGACCTGAGCTATGAGACACGGCTACTAAATTTAAATATGTTCACGCTGGAAGTAAGGAGATTGAGGGGGGACATGATTTTCATGTACAAGATGTTTCTATAGTCATAGCAACATTGGCAACAAACTCTTTAAGATTAATTCCGTAACAAAGACTAGAGGCCACCGCCTGAAACTGGTAGAAAAAAAATTCAAACACAAGGGGCGGAGGGGGTTCTTCTCAGTTCGAGCGGGTAGGGTCTGGAACTCGTTGCCACAAGCAGTGATTTCAGCAAATAGTGTGGAATAATTCAAGAAGCTTTTGGACGATTTCCTGAGAAGTGGTAATATACAGCGGTACAAGTACTCCTAATAACGAGATGACTCAGGGACCTATACACACACACACACATACACACACACACACACAGTACACACAATAGGTTGGACTTGATGGACCTGTGTCTTTATTCAACCTCAAATACTATGTAACTATGTAACTATATAAAAATACAAAAGTTAATGCTGCTCTGTAATCATTAACACGTCATGAAATGTGGTTTTAAATGCAAGCAGTGAAAGTATCTGACTCGGACCTGGTATCAGTGTATGTACATACAAGGAGCATGCTGACTGGGGGAGAGCAGTGTGACAGAGAGATGAGGTCATAGCTGTGCTGCTTCTCTTTTCACTGTCCTGTCATAGGCTGGGGGGGGGTCAATGACAGCCTGGGCTCAGAGGAAGTGGGTTGAACAATGCCTGACTTTAGACCGAGGACATCTAGTGGCAGAAAAGAAGTACTGCTGGGGGACAGAGCTCAATTGAAGGTTATTGTTGCGGCAAAAAGCTGTTTTTTATCAGCCTTTAATGGGCTATTCGGTTTTATCTCGTAATTTTTTGGTTGGAGTTCTACTTTAAGAAAGCAGATTCAACCCTTAAAAACACTTAGATCGCTTTTGTACATTTTTAGCTGTACCAAATCATTTCCTTCTCTCTACAAAAATCAAAGTTAATCATATTATCTACCGAGAAGGATATTAAGTCCTTCGAAACCAGCGACTCTTTGCCATCTTTGCACCGCCATCAGACAGCTTTGCCCTCTCCAGTGACCCCCGCCGTCCTCGAATACCTCGATCGTTGCTGCAGTTTTATGAAGTTCACAGCCTAAAATAAAACCACAACATCTCACAATGTGATAACTGTATGATTTAATAGCTGGGCCTCTTCCTAAACCACCCAGTGATAAGTTGAAGCATCAATTTGTTCTTTGTTTAAATTTAACCTTTGGATAAAGCTTCAGATAAAGTTCAGGAAGCTGGTACACTCGGTGACACCGTGCGCTGCGGAGAACCGGAATGTTTCAGGATGTGGCAAGGAAGGAAACCGATCACCTTGAAGGGACCCTGTCACCAACTTAAAATTGCAGGTCAACCCATAGCAACATCAAGCATTGGAAATGTGTTCTTGCAGTTTTTTTTCCCTTTTATTCACATGGAATGTTCCTCTGAACTTGCTGGAAGCGTTTGCCGCGCGTTTCTTAACGCACGGTTTTACCGCGGTTTGCGGTAAAAGAAACGCGGGACAAACACGAGTTTCCGAGGGGGTATCTGGCTGTATCCTGATGGATACAGCGGAATACGCGCTTTAATACGCCCCAAAGAAGCTCCTGTACTTCTTTGGGCGTATGGCGTTTTACCGCACGTGAGAACCATGCCCATAGGCAAACATGGGTTTTCACCTGTTGCGCGTTTTACCGCTCGTAGGAACGCGCGGTAAAATGCTCAGGTGTGAACCGGGCCTAAATTCTTCTTCTCATGAAAGTGGTAATCACCCTTGCAGCTTAGAACTTGTAAAAGCCGCGCACAAAAGTCGCATCACATTGAAAAGGAATGGCCGGTCCGAAGGAATTTGATTCCAGGACAGAAGTATGTGGCACATAAACCACTGGTTGACTCAACAAAGACAGTTTTGCCTCCGCTTCACGTAAAACTCGGACAGATGAAAAAGTATGTGAAAGCGATGAACATGGAAGGGGAAGGTTTTCGTTAGGGATGCACCGATACCGGTTTTTCGGTATTGGGTACGAGTACCAATATTTATTTTTCCCGGGACTCACCGATACCAAGTACTGAGTACCAATGCCGTGTGCCCCGATTATCAGGAAGTCGGGCGGCGGATCATGACCCGTCGCCCGGATTCCTGATTGCCTGTGAAGCTGATGTTCTAGCAAAAGAACTACTGGTTTCACTTGCCAAGGCTGCCTGACTTCCTGACCATTCAGGAAGCCGGGACGTGTGTCATGACGTGCCGCCCGGCTTCCTGATTGGTTAGGAAGCCAGACTGCCAACCAACAAGTGATGCCGGCTTCCCAGCCAATCAGGAAGCCAGGCAGCACGTCATGACCCGCCTCCCTGCTTTCTGATTGGCTAGGAGGCTGGCTTCAATTGTTCCTAGGCAACCTGGTTCCCTGACCAATCAGGAAGCCAGGAGGTGAGTCATTACGTGCTGCCCGGCTTCCTGATTAGTTAAGAACCCTAGCAGCAAGTTAATCCAGATTCCTAGCCAATCAGGAAGCCGGGCGGTGGGTTGTGACCCGCCTCCCGGTTTCTTGATTGGCTATGAAGTTGGCTTCAATTGTTCCTATTGTCTCTGATTGTAAAGCAAGACGGCTCCATGCCCTCTCAATACTGCCAGTCAGAGGGAGATCTCGGTATCGGCACTGATACCGATACTAGTATAAGTATCGGTGCCTCCTTAGAATCCATCATTGCTGGCTGACTATTGTTGGACACTGCAATGAGACGCACCGAACACACCAGAGTACAAACGCAAATCAGCATCAAAGCATTGTTAGTCCTCTTAAACTTGCGCTATGTATTGGACATCATGCAATATATATAAATAAACATCATGCGATTAAACACGTTATAGTGATTCAAAGTCGGGGTCTATAATCATCTAATCATCAACCAAAATGTTTGAAAAAAAATGTGAATGTAGGAAATACCATGTCCAGGGGGAATGATAACAGACTGAGTAATAATTTAACTGGAGATAATCTGCTGGGAAACTTTGTGTCCTTAATCAAGGAAATGACGGGGAGTGGGAATC
>NW_017306315.1:1743437-1757655 GCF_000935625.1 Nanorana parkeri
TGTTTTGGTTTATTTAGCATGTATTTTACGCTCTGACCATAATAACTAAAGAAAGAACATGTATTAAAAATATAACAGTTTCCTGTTATGATCATTATCTATGTGTGAACCGTTATCCATGCATGCGCACTACAGGTGAGACTCGAATAATTAGAATATCGTGCAAAGTTCATTTATTTCACTAATGCAACTTAAAAGGTGAAACTAATATATGAGAGAGACTCATTACATGCAAAGCAAGATAGTTCAAGCCGTGATTGGTCATAATTGTGATGATTATGGCTTACAGCTCATGAAAACCCCAAATCCACAATCTCAGAAAATTAGAATATTACATGCAATCAATAAAACAAGGATTGTACATAGAACAATATCGGACCTCTGAAAAGTATAAGCATGCATATGTACTCAGTACTTGGTTTGGGCCCCTTTTGCAGCAATTACTGCCTCAATGCGGCGTGGCATGGAAGCTATCAGCCTGTGGCACTGCTGAGGTGTTATGGAAGACCAGGATGCTTCAATAGCGGCCTTCAGCTCTTCTGCATTGTTCGGTCTCATGTCTCTCATCTTTCTCTTGGCAATGCCCCATAGATTCTCTATGGGGTTCAGGTCAGGCGAGTTTGCTGGCCAATCAAGCACAGTAATCCCACGGTCATTGAACCAGGTTTTGGTGCTTTTGGCAGTGTGGGCAGGTGCCAAGTCCTGCTGGAAAATGAAGTCAGCATCCCCATAGAGCTCGTCTGCGGAAGGAAGCATGAAGTGCTCCACAATCTCCTGGTAAACGGCTGCGTTGACCCTGGACTTAATGAAGCACAGTGGACCAACACCAGCAGATGACATGGCTCCCCAAATCAACTCAGACTGTGGAAACTTCACACTGGACTTCAAGCATCTTGCAGTGTGTGCCTCTCCATTCTTCCTCCATACTCCGGGTCCTTGCAGTGTGTGCCTCTCCATTCTTCCTCCATACTCTGGGTCCTTGGTTTCCAAATGAGATGCAAAATTTGCTCTCATCAGAAAAGAGGACTTTGGACCACTGAGCAACAGACCAGGTCTGTTTTTCTTTAGCCCAGGTAAGACGCTTCTGACGTTGTTTGTTGTTCAGGAGTGGCTTGACAAGAGGAATACAACATTTGAAGCCCATGTCCAGGATCCCACTGTGTGTGGTGGCTCTTGATGCACTGACTCCAGCCTCAGTCCACTCCTTGTGAAAGATCCTAACACTTTTGAATGGCCTTTTTCTGACAATCCTCTCCAGGCTGCGGTCATCCCTGCTGCTTATGCACATTTTTCTTCCACACTTTTCCCTTCCACATAACTTTCTAAGAATGTGCTTTGATACAGCACTTTGGGAACATCCAACTTCTTTTGCAATTACCTTTTGAGGCTTTCCCTCCTTATGGAGGGTGTCAATGATGGTTTTCTAGACCTACAATCTCAGGTTTAGTTTACTAATATATATGGAGATTGTAGTCCATCCTGGGAGTGAGCTTGGAGCGGTGACTACACTACAACACACACAGGGACCATGGGGAATAGACGTAGCCCCCCTCCAGAAGGAAGGACAGTGTCAGCACCAATTCAGAGATGATTGGAGGATCTACAGCTGAGTGATACACAAATAAGATACATTGTTGTTCATAGTTAAAGGAGAACTATGGGGTCAGGGCTTTTCCCCATAGTTCTCCTTAGGGTAACGGGAGGACACAAACTAGCGTCCTCCCATCACCCTAAGCTCAGAATACGGCGAGCTACAGCGCGCGGTATACTGAGACGCCAAAGCCGGAGCGGATCCCGAAATCGAGGCCGAGATCCGCCCAGCTGCATGACTGACAGCTGGCTCTGCCTATCTAGAGGCAGAGCCAGCTGTACCCGCCCCCTCCCCCTTCCGTTCCGCCAGTCAGCGCCTCCCCTGTCACGGCAAAGAGCCGTGACAGGATCGAGAGGTGAGCGAACGCCGGTATGTGTTCGCTCACCTCCCGATCTACTAAGCCGACCTGTGACAGTCTCATTGTCACAGGTCGGCTAGAACTATGAGGTGAGTGAAAAGCACTCGCCTCATAGTTCTCCTTTAAGGTTCTTCAATGCATTTTTAGGATATAACTCCTGAGTTTAGTGTCCCTTTACCTTTCAGCAAAACCTTTAAGCACCTTGTAGTCATGGTGCTACAATCATTTTGAAATTGAGATAAGGGAAATTGCCCTTATTGGCTGGCTGGAAGACTACCAGGAGCTGCTTGATTGAAATGATTTCACACAGTCTTGACAAAAGATGACCTTCCACCAGGGCTGGCCATACACTGCTAGAATTCCAGCTGAATGTTTTACAGTGGGTGGCCCTGGCAGCTCAACAAAACTCGTTTACTCAATCAACTTTTGTTGAAGGAGCCGGGCCCAAAATTTTGGCCAAAACACTGACTGCAGAAAATCAGTTGTTTATTTTTTCTGATGTGGCAGCACCATCTATCACTATACAGTAATACCTTGGTTTACAAGTAACTTGGTTTGAGAGCGTTTTGCAAGACAAGCAAACATTTCTGAAAATGTTTGCCTTGATATACAAGCAATGTCTTGCAATAAGAGCAACATGTTGTAGAAAAGCGCCACCGGAATAAGGCTGTAGCAGTGCGAGCGATGAGTCTGTTTAACGACAACACAATGTCACATTGGATAGATTCCTTGTTAAGGTTTCACGAAATGAAAAAGATTCCAGAGAGTCAAGAGATAGCAGTGATTCCGCTAGTGATAGTGAAAGTCGTCCTACACAATAATCCTCCTCTCTCTTGTCCCCCTCACCCCAGCCACAAAGGTACCGGTAATTGGTTTATTTTCTTTATATTTTTTACAGTATTATATTACAGTACAGTATTGTAATCATGTTTATATGAATATTTTTGGGTTGTGGAACGAATCATCTGCATTTCCATTATTTCCAATGGGAAAATTCGCTTTGATATACAAGCGCTTTGGATTACAAGCATGCTTCAGGAACGAATTATGCTCATAAGCCAAGGTATTACTGTATAGCTGTAACAGGAGATTCATCCATCCTTTCATTCTCTGTTAGTAGTGAAACTGAGGCTCAGTAGCAGTAGTGGGGTATAGCCACTAGGTGGTGTTGTCCTCTTTTTGTTTGTTCTACAAACAAAAGTCCAATTCTTCTGTAAGTGACAGCATGCACAGGGGTCTTCAATATACAATAAGACCAAAAAAAGTCTTGTTCTCTGTGGCAGGAATGTAAACAGCAGCAGCTTTATATTAAAAAAAACAAACAAACCTGCAAACAAGCATTGTGTGCAGGTGTAATAAATACATTGTAGCAACATTTTTATTACAATGTTTCACAATTTGTTCTTTTATGCTCGGATCGAAGTTGTTGTCAGTTAAAGCTGCCTAACAAGTGAATAAAAAAATATTTTAAATGAAAAAAAAAAAGTACTTATTTGATTTTTTCATGACCCAAAGACATTAATACCTGGATGCCCAGGCCAAACTGAAGCGGTGCCAGAATGTGCTGGTTACCTTGACAATAAGTTAATAACTAACCTGCATACTGTACCAAATGTTTATACATTTTAAGGGACATGTAAGGCTTTTATTTAGTACACCATGTTAATATAAATCCTGCTCCTTTTAGTGTAGGCTAATAAATGCATAACAATGTAGAACAAATCTATTTTGAGGAAAATTATTATTATTGTTGTTGTTATTAATATTATTATTGTATATTTTTGTATTATTAGTTTATTATTTTATTAAATTATTTGTATTATTTTATTATTATTATTATTATTATCGTTGTTGTTGTTGTTGTTCTTATTATTAATATAATTCTAATAGTTCTCCTTTAAGGTTCTTCAATGCATTTTTAGGATATAACTCCTGAGTTTAGTGTCCCTTTACCTTTCAGCAAAACCTTTAAGCACCTTGTAGTCATGGTGCTACAATCATTTTGAAATTGAGATAAGGGAAATTGCCCTTATTGGCTGGCTGGAAGACTACCAGGAGCTGCTTGATTGAAATGATTTCACACAGTCTTGACAAAAGATGACCTTCCACCAGGGCTGGCCATACACTGCTAGAATTCCAGCTGAATGTTTTACAGTGGGTGGCCCTGGCAGCTCAACAAAACTCGTTTACTCAATCAACTTTTGTTGAAGGAGCCGGGCCCAAAATTTTGGCCAAAACACTGACTGCAGAAAATCAGTTGTTTATTTTTTCTGATGTGGCAGCACCATCTATCACTATACAGTAATACCTTGGTTTACAAGTAACTTGGTTTGAGAGCGTTTTGCAAGACAAGCAAACATTTCTGAAAATGTTTGCCTTGATATACAAGCAATGTCTTGCAATAAGAGCAACATGTTGTAGAAAAGCGCCACCGGAATAAGGCTGTAGCAGTGCGAGCGATGAGTCTGTTTAACGACAACACAATGTCACATTGGATAGATTCCTTGTTAAGGTTTCACGAAATGAAAAAGATTCCAGAGAGTCAAGAGATAGCAGTGATTCCGCTAGTGATAGTGAAAGTCGTCCTACACAATAATCCTCCTCTCTCTTGTCCCCCTCACCCCAGCCACAAAGGTACCGGTAATTGGTTTATTTTCTTTATATTTTTTACAGTATTATATTACAGTACAGTATTGTAATCATGTTTATATGAATATTTTTGGGTTGTGGAACGAATCATCTGCATTTCCATTATTTCCAATGGGAAAATTCGCTTTGATATACAAGCGCTTTGGATTACAAGCATGCTTCAGGAACGAATTATGCTCATAAGCCAAGGTATTACTGTATAGCTGTAACAGGAGATTCATCCATCCTTTCATTCTCTGTTAGTAGTGAAACTGAGGCTCAGTAGCAGTAGTGGGGTATAGCCACTAGGTGGTGTTGTCCTCTTTTTGTTTGTTCTACAAACAAAAGTCCAATTCTTCTGTAAGTGACAGCATGCACAGGGGTCTTCAATATACAATAAGACCAAAAAAAGTCTTGTTCTCTGTGGCAGGAATGTAAACAGCAGCAGCTTTATATTAAAAAAAACAAACAAACCTGCAAACAAGCATTGTGTGCAGGTGTAATAAATACATTGTAGCAACATTTTTATTACAATGTTTCACAATTTGTTCTTTTATGCTCGGATCGAAGTTGTTGTCAGTTAAAGCTGCCTAACAAGTGAATAAAAAAATATTTTAAATGAAAAAAAAAAAGTACTTATTTGATTTTTTCATGACCCAAAGACATTAATACCTGGATGCCCAGGCCAAACTGAAGCGGTGCCAGAATGTGCTGGTTACCTTGACAATAAGTTAATAACTAACCTGCATACTGTACCAAATGTTTATACATTTTAAGGGACATGTAAGGCTTTTATTTAGTACACCATGTTAATATAAATCCTGCTCCTTTTAGTGTAGGCTAATAAATGCATAACAATGTAGAACAAATCTATTTTGAGGAAAATTATTATTATTGTTGTTGTTATTAATATTATTATTGTATATTTTTGTATTATTAGTTTATTATTTTATTAAATTATTTGTATTATTTTATTATTATTATTGTTATTATCGTTGTTGTTGTTGTTGTTCTTATTATTAATATAATTCTACCATAGTAGTAATATCAGTTAATTTGGTTATAACTCTATGGCTGATTTGCATACCTCAATAAGGTTTGTATTTTATTTGAAGAATATCTAAGGCTTTTATTTGGAAACATGTTTTCATAATCTCTGTGCTTGTAATTTTTTTTTATTATTATAGGCTGACAAATGGGCAGAAAAAAAGAATATCTATCTATCTATCTATCTATCTATCTATCTATCTATCTATCTATCTATCTATCTATCTATCCTTTATTTATTATTTATATGTTTTATTTTGTTGAAGGATTTATTTTTGAATACTGCAATTGCAGCTTACTGATTCAGTATTAAACAGAGGCACACTACCTGATGGTTTATTTTGTGAGCCTCAAGCCTGCACGTCATCACTATGTCCTAGTGTTAGCCAGGATAGGAGCTATCAGTGTACAGCAGGGCTCGACAACTAGCAGCCGACACTGTGGGAACATAAGCTAGTATTCCCCCTGCATGGGGTAATTTGCAGAGAAGTGTTCATTTGCAGATTGCAGTTAAGAAGAGGTTAAGAAGCTTCATTACTTTTAAATGCCTGTGAAAACATGAGCTTAGAATGTGTCAGAGATTGTGGCAGGGACATACCGTAATTTGGAGGGACATTGGCAAAGGGAACGGACTTTGGAACCAAAAAAAATTGAGAAGATACTTGAAAAAGAACTTTAATAAATTATAACCAAAGGAATATTGTTAATGTTCTTTGTTTTTTAATAGGAATTGTCACTTTGTTTATGAAATATAATCTTTTATACTGTATACAGTTGCTGTGTGTTTTTTGTTTTTTGCAAGGTATCACCGTAGACTCTACAGGAAGACTTTATTATTGATGTTTGCATGCGTATTAATGCTATTATTTTTTTCTGCCTCTGTTGGACCATTCCTGCATCCCACAGGTCTGACATCATTGAGAAACTCCTAGACAGATGCTACACACACATGCCTATGGGCACGGTACAGTTTCAGTAGAAGCTTTGTAAAAACTAACCATCGCCATTCTCTGCTACCTCCTCTCTGTCTAGCTGGGTCTCTGGTTTGTCTCTGTGAGGCCAAAAACAATACAAATGGATGGTAAGTATGTATTGGTATGCGTGAGAGCTTCTAGAGCTCAGCTTTCCCTGGGCAATAAGCATATAGTGCAATTAATCTGGGGGAGCATAAAACAATATTTACCAAGGCAACTCATTACCATCTTTCAGACTTTCTGATACAGTTCCTGAACTATATAAACACGTCTGATCTTCTACTAGTAATGAGGAATGTCTTTGACACCTTGGGGTTGATTTACTAACCTTTTAAACACACCACGAATGTGTATACACCTCTGCAGTGTGTTCCCTCCCAGCATGATCTATGGGAGGAATCTAAACACCTTCGTAGTGTGTACACGCCCAGCAGGTGTGTTGTGCAAAGCCCTGCAATGAATTGCAAGGTAATGTGGTGTAAATTAGCTCTATGTCATGTTGCTTGCGTTGATGAATGCAGGAATGTAAATGCATGAGCTAACCATTTTTGTCTAAACTGTGAAGCAGCATTATATATGCATCATGTGCATGATTTTTCCATATATGGCATTAGTGGAAATATGCTTTTAGAGACTTTTTGGTTGATAAATACGTTTTGCTGTGTGAAAATCACACACACCTGGTGTGTGTGTGTGTGTGTTTAGGTTAGTAAATCACCCCCCTTCTGTTACAACCAAAGGGTTCATTTAATTGGCGGGGACTACTGTTCTTCTCACATGAGGTGGGACCATAGCCTCATGTCTATGTGTTATACCACTACCCTCTCATGATCCAATGTCTCATGATGGGTATGTGTTGGTTCCATACCAAGCAAGGGTGGACCTGAGGAGGAGCCGGTGGTCAACAGTGTCAAAAGCAGCAGAAAGGTCTAACAGCAAGAGTAAGGAGTAGTGGCCATTGTTTTTAGCTGTTAGTAAGTCATTAGTGAGTTTTAGGAGGGCGGTTTCAGTGGAGTGTACGGGGCGAAAGCCAGATTGGAAGGGGTCGAGAAGGTTTTTATCAGCGAGGTGGCGACTCAGGCGGCTGTAGATGAGGCGTTCTAGGAGTTTGGAGGTGAATGGGAGTAAGGAGATTGGTCTTAGATTGTTGAGGTCGGTCGGGTCCATTGATGCTCTTTTGGGTATTTGGGTGACCAGGGCATGCTTTAGAGGGGAGGGAAAGATGCCAGTAGAGAGTGAGAGATTGAAAATGTGAGCAAGAGAGTCTAGGATAGAGTAAGAGGGTGACTGAAATAGTGGTGAGGGAACAGGGTCCAGGGGGCAGGTAATCAGGTGGGTGTCAGAGAGAAGCTTTGTAACCTCCTCTGTGGGGACAGGGTCAAAAGAGGAAAGTAACAAGTGTAATGGAGGGTCTGGTACATGAATTGGGGAAGGTGGCTGCACAGTGGCGACCTGATCCCGAATTGTATCTATTTTGCTTTTGAAATGAATCGCAATGTCCTGGGCAGTGAGTGAGCTAGTGGGTGGTGGTGGTGGAGGACATAGTAGAGAGTTAAAAGTAGAAAACAGTTGATGAGGTGTGGATGAGAGTGCGTTAATGAGAGAGACAAAATAAGTCTGCTTGGGAGCACGGAGGAAGGAACTATATTTTAGGAGGGCAGCTTTGTACAGGGTGAAGTCTTGCAGAGACCTAGTTTTCCGCCACGGTCGTTCAAGAGTGCGGCTATGTCTCTTGAGATTTCTGGTTTCATTTGTTTGCCACGGTTGTAGTGGTCGTGGTCTAAGTCTGCGAGTAGTGAGGGGAGCCATGGTGCCTAGAGAGGATGAAAGTAAGCTGTTGTAAACAGAAATAGCCAGGTCAGGCCAGGACAGTGGTGAGATTTTGTCATAGAGGTGTCAGTGGCTGAGTAGAGAAGAGAAGGGTCGAGGTTGCAAAGGTTTCTCCGGGTGACAGTGTGCCGTGTAGGTGGATTCAGGGTTGGGGACAGGGTGAGGGTGAAACTGACCAGGTTGTGGT
Source organism: Nanorana parkeri (assembly GCF_000935625.1). Classification (NCBI taxonomy): domain Eukaryota; kingdom Metazoa; phylum Chordata; class Amphibia; order Anura; family Dicroglossidae; genus Nanorana; species Nanorana parkeri. Next base: position 1,752,053 of record NW_017306315.1, read on the forward strand.
CTGAGAGTGGGAAAGGGGTGTTGGAGAGGTTGCAAGGAGTGCATAGGTGAGAGAAAACAAGATCTAGTATGTTACCATGAAAGTGAGTAGGAGTGTCTGACCACTGTGTTAGATCAAAAGAAGAGGTTAGGTTAAGAGCGGAAGCCGGGGTGTTAATGTTAGTAGCAATGTTAAAGTCACCAAGAATGATAGTGGGTATTTCCGAGGAGAGAATGTAGGGTAGCCAGGCAGATAATTCATCCAGATAGCGAGATACTGGTCCAGGGGGCCGGTATATAACAGCAATCCTCAGAGAAATTGGAGAGAATAGGCAAATACAGTGGGTTTCAAAAGAGGAGAGGTAAAGAGAGAAAGGTGAAGGCAGAACTTTAAAAGTGCATTGTGGCGATAGAAGGATTCCCACCCCACCTCCTTTCCGTCTATTGGGTCTGTGTGAGTGTGTCCAATGTAGGCCACCGTGGGAGAGGGCAGCAGGAGAGGCAGAGTTGGGTTCGGGAAGCCAGGTGTCAGTAACAGCTAGCATGTGAAAGGAATTTGAGAAAAGAAGATCGTGGGCAGCGGTGAGTTTGTTACAGACAGAGCGGGCATTCCAGAGGGCACAAGAGAAGGAAAGGACCGGTTCTAGGAAGCAGGGGGAAAGAAATCAGGGTGCGTGGATTGCAGCTGCTGCCAGGGGAAAGGCAGTGCTGGTTTGGAGGGTGAGTATTAGCAAAGAGAGGGCCGGGATTGGGAGAGATATCCCCTGAAGTCAGGAGAAGCAGAAATGTGAGAGAAGTGAGATGAGAGGGAGTTTTACAGTATATGAGCGAGCATGCCCCAGTGTCCTGGAAGTAACTCTAGCATGGGGATTTAGAATGAGCAGCAGGTGATGAGTGCAGTAATAGGAGACAGGCAGAAATAACAATGGTAGAGAACGCATGATGTGCAGAGGAGTAATGAGAAAGAAAAGGGAATGAGGAGTAGCAGTAGGTATGAAAGGGGTGCAAGAATGATAGGAAAGAGGTAGGAGAAGAGGTTAAAGTGGGATAGTATTGAGATCTTGGGGAGTGGTCAATGAATAACAGCTGCTGGGCACCTGAGTTGTACTTGGTGCTGATATATCTCTATAAAGGTGAATTGAACCATAGGGTGGGAGAGACTAGAAGCAGGCTCGCAAAATAGTGTATCTGTTTGCGGGGGTTGAGAAACTTGGTTTTAAGTTGCGGAGGTGTGCTAATAAGCTGGCTTCAGAGAGGATAATGGGAGTGTGCGATTTTCTGCAGTGATCTCCAGACTAGAAGCAGGCTTAGATGGACTTAGATGAAGTTAGAGGCAAATAAATTAAAGCCCAATTCCAGCTAACATGTTTTAAAGCTGTTACAGCAACATGTTATTTTGTTTCTTTAAGAAAAAAGGTCTAAACCGTTTGAATAAAGGTGATGGATGAACTTGTAAGAACCACAAAGGTGTTTTATGGCTCGTTCCAACTGTAGCTGCCTTTTTTTGCTGGACAGTTTAGGCCAAGCTGTCCAGTAAAAAGAAGGCAGCTACAGTTGGGACGAGCCATAAAACACCATTGTGGTTCTTAATTTGTGGTTCACCTCTGTGGTGAAGGAAGTGAAAAAATAATAGATCTGTTGGCAGGATGAACATGTAATATAACTATGTAACGAGGCAACTCAGAAAAACAACAACTTACAGATAATTCTGCTGACAGACTGCAGTAGATATTTGTAACATTTGTTATTTTTCCCAGTGCAAGTGACCTGGTCATGACTAGCTGCAGCAATGAAATATTGTTTTAACCAAATTCAAAGGACAATGTATTTGATTATTGATGTGAGCAATTATGTTGCGCTTGGTAGTGAGCAATATTCTTACTGTGTCATCTTACTATTTATATTTAAGTGAAAAATAAATAAAATAAAAAATTGATGGATAAATGAATAAATGAGTGAATAAAGATTCATAAATTAGTGTAAAATATGTATAATAAACAAATAAATTATTATAATTAGTAAACTGTGTCTTTGATTGATTATTGACCTTTAATTGATTTAAATCTGTATTAAAAAAACTGATCTTTCCTGGATCCAAGCCGAGTATTTTATACTGAACAAATTGCTATTCTTCTCTCTGGAGAAATATATTTCAAGAGAGACACATTCATCAACCACAACATTTAATGTAATCCCCACAATCCATGAATGGCCTTGTTCTGTCTCACCACGCTTCAATGTTAGGTCTGGACACCACAGACTCCCATGGAAGGGGAATTTCAGCATGTGATCGTCCAACAATGCAAAATGGGAAAATTTTCACTTTCTAAATCTGCATTTGGTAAACATGATATTGGGTATACCTACCTAGTGGTGGGTAAGGCCCCATTATGCCTAGAGGAAAACCTGAATCAGTGATGGTATAGATTCGGCAATGTGCTGGAAAGGTTCCTCAAGCAGCTGGGTTCACTAAGAGGGTGCAAATGTGGTTTTCTAAAGACCACTTGCCACTTCCCATGAGTAGGATGTATAGTGGGATCGCTCTGGAGCAAGTGGACACCTAATAAAGAAGCAGTACACTTTCATATTAGGTGCTATCCATATAGTTAATTACTTTCTTATTATGGCATTGATAATACACAGGTGACAGTGTTGGCATAGTTTAATGATGTCATGGGGGTGTGGGGTTTCTGTTTCCAACCCCCTTAAAGAATCCTAAGACTTGGTGGCCTTTACATCCAGCTATGTTGGATGTAAAGGCTTACTGTAAAATTATCTCTTTCATATGTATAACTATATTGAGGCAGCTTTGGACGGTCTCCTCAGGTGGCATCTCATTAGGGGGTGGCAGGTGTGTGTGTGTGTGTGGGGGGGGGTGCTCTCAGAGGGGCGGCCATAGCGTCCAAGATTGCTAAGAGCTCTTAGCAGCCTATGATGCTCTGCCTGCTCGGTTTGGCTTTCCACCCACCTCACAGACGTCATTCTATGTCTGATCCCACAACCGCCTGTCCCACCGCATCTGACGCCACCCTGCAGAATCCCTGCCCCCCAAAAAGATCTATCAGCAGAAACCGCATCCTCCCACTCCTCGCTCCACAGCTTCTGGTGGCATACAGGGTAGAGATGAATATGCTTGGGTTGGCCTTCTGTTTTCTTGGCCATGTTTCTTCTTGCTTTGCCTGAAGGACAGAAAGTTTTCCCTGTTTTCTAAGCTTATGCTCCTATGAAAGATCCTTCTGCAAACAAGCTATAAAAAAACAAACCCACACAATGGAGTTCTGTCATACTTTGCTGTAAATGCAGCCAGCCAGCCATCTTGGGTTTATTTTGGCCCATAAAATATATAATTGTATTTGCTTCCGTATCTTGCGCCATACAGGCCAGCAGCCCTAAAGGAGACCAGAGTATCTATTCAGTGAGAAGAGATTAACTGAAAGTAATTATTGATGTGACTTTCAAACCTTTCTATAGAGATCTATGTATTCTTCCTCTAATGTTGATCTGTACTTCTGGAGGTGTATTTGGCAGCTGTGCTGTGTAACTGCTTAATAAACGAGGAGAATGGCCAGACTGGTGCAAGCTCAGCATCAAACGGAGGTCCACAGCTGCTCCAAAAAACGATTTTTACACGAATGATATGTAAGAGTCCACTTCTGCACACATTACATGGGGGGCTGCCCACTTCTGCACACATTACATGGGGGGCTGCGCACTTCTGCACACATTACATGGGGGGCTGCGCACTTCTGCACACATTACATGGGGGGCTTAAAAGAACAGGGGTTACAGAAACAGAAGACCACATCAGGTCCCCTTCTGCTAGCCGGGGACTGCAAAATGAGACCTCAAGATGTAGAAAATAGATGCCCGAATATTGGACAGATGTTTTCGGTTCTGATGAACCTTGATTTCTGCTGCAACTTGATCATTATTTGGAGCACACAGCATACATTCTATAAGGAATGTAACTGCACCATCCAGATAGCCATCCAATGAGATTTTTTACATTGGGGATCTACTGGTGGTGCAATCAGCTGGTGGATGTCAGCTATGGTTCTGCCCAGTAGTAACTGGAGGCATCTTCGTCTCTTATGGCCTCCTCTGCCCTGCCTTGGCTTGGGGGTGTGCTTTTCTTCTGTGTATGTCTGGGGAATTCCCATTATGGAATCAACAATGTCACTGGCCCCAAAGTTCATCCTCCAAAAGGGGTGTGAGCACCACGACTTCTCACAGGTGGGCAGCACTTTTAGCAGTCAGGGTGTCTGAAGGGCTAGCGTACAGGAAACATCAAAACAGAAAACATGTGCAGATGCATTTCTGCAAACCACAGGCTTTCTAATCTCAGTTGTGTGGGAGTAAATTTTTTGCTTTCAAACATTTCCACTGTATATAAATGCTTCTACAATAGAGAGGCGCACTGTTTTTATGTTTCCTGTATAATTCCCATTTTGGACCTTTTCTGTGCCCTCATTTTACCTGCTGCCCTCACCTTTGCTCTGAACCCTAATTCTCATCCTGATCCACATTGTGGCATTTCAACACATGGTTTTCATGAAACGAACTTTACCCCTGACTACGCCTTTGTTCATCCCTTGCAACGTGTGGCTGGCTTGGTCCTTTGGTTGACCATAGACTATCTTGTGCTTGATTTTCTGGCACTCTTCTCTCTCTTCTGTGAAGAAAACAACAGCCTGGTTGGTTGGATAGGGAAACATCCATGTAACAGCACTGTGAAGAAAACATAGGAAACCGGCGCACCGATCTAAGTGCAGTATAAAGTGACTATTTAAAGGAGAACTATGAGATGAGTGATTTCCACTCACCTCATAGTTCTAGCCGACCTGTGACAATGAGACTGTCACAGGTCGGCTCAGTAGATCGGGTGGTGAGGGAAAACATACCGGGTTCCCTCACCTCTCGATCCTGTCACAGCTCTCTGCCGTGACAGGGGGAGGGGCTGGATTCCCCTCTCCCCGCTCCGATCTGCCAGCGCTGACTGGCGGAACGGACGGGGGAGGGGGCGGGTACAGCTGGCTCTGCCTCTAGGTAGGCAGAGCCAGCTGTCACTCACGCAGCTGGGCGGATCCCGTCATCTACGTCGGGATCCGCTCCAGGTGCGGCGTCTCAGTATACCGCGAGCTGTAGCTCGCGGTATACTGAGCTTAGGGTAACGGGAGGACGCTAGTTTGTGTCCTCCCGTTACCCTAAGGAGAACTATGGGGAAAAACACTGACCCCATAGTTCTCCTTTAATAAGGTTAAAAGTAATGCACTTACAGGATATTAAAAAAAAACATCTCGCCTGTCACGCATCAGATGAAAGTCCCATCTCAGCTGCTGGTCCGAGATTGCTATCAGGATATGGAGAGAGCAGAGTCCTGTTCAGTCCAGAAAGATTCCAGGACGTCTGTGCTGGAAGCAAGGTGTTTGCCTGGAGCGGCAGATTACCTGAGAGCGGCAATTGCTGTGGTTCTCTCCCTTTGATAGATTTATTCATCAAGGGAAGAGAACCGGAGGCTATAGTAGCGGCGGGGACGAGGACGGCGGGTTGCGGCGGTGTCCAGCAGGCAGCGGCGCTTTGAGGGGACGAGGACGGCGGGTTGCGGTGGTGTCCAGCAGGCAGCGG
>NW_017306315.1:1760218-1761401 GCF_000935625.1 Nanorana parkeri
GGTGTTGAGGAGAACCAGCCACAGCAGTGCTCTCTCCATATCCTGATAGCAATCTCGGACCAGCAGCTGAGATGGGACTTTCATCTGATGCGTGACAGGCGAGATGTTTTTTTTTTAATATCCTGTAAGTGCATTACTTTTAACCTTATTAAATAGTCACTTTATACTGCACTTAGATTGGTGCACCGGTTTCCTATGTTTTCTTCACAGTGCTGTGACATGGATGTTTCCCTATCCAACCAACCAGGCTGCAGAATCGGTGCATACATCTTCTCTGGAGTAATTACCAGCATAACTGGAGTTCATTTGATACTATCAATATATAGTCCATAAACAATCGATCTAGTTGCGCAAGTTGATGACTTCTGTTTTATGTTGAACTCTTCTCTCTCTTCTGGTTTGATTCAGAGTGGTATGAACTTCCTTCCAGGAACAGTTCAGGTTCTAGCCTTTAAGAAGACTTGGTTTCATTGTTCCAAATTCACATTTTCGCAGCACTACAGGTCTATTGTTGGATCAGAGTAGGGTGGCCTGGCGGGATCAGGTGTTTTGCGGGTGAGCTGGGGCGGACCTGCGTGAGTCCTTTTCCCCTAAAGCTCTATCTCTTCTTTTTGTTTCTTCTCTTCTTTGTTTTAGTTTCTTCTTTCCCTAGTTCTGTTCTTTTTCTTTAGGTTCTCTATATTCAGTGTTATCTGAAGTTGTTAGAAAATAAAAGTTAAAATGCTAGGGAAGTACAGGGGAAAATATCTACTGGGCTTTGTTGAGCATGTGGATGCCAATGGGACTTTATGCCTTTAATATGGTCTACAGCAGGGGTAGCCAATTACTGGTCCTCCAGCTGTGGTGAAACTACAAATCCCATGATGCATCTCTCTCTGAGAGTCATGTCTGTGGCTGTGAGAATGTTGCAATGCCTCATGGGATTTGTAGTTCCACCACAGCTGGAGGACCACTGTTTGGCTACCTCCGGTCTACAGTATACAAGGTTTTGGCATGATTATTACGTTTTATCACTGTTCCTCTTATTGTACTCTTCACCCTTTATAGCTTGCTGAGTTGAATTGGGCTTGGGTATCCAACATGTTTTTTATTGATTCTATGTACTTCTGCATTGGCGGTTATGAATAAAAACAAGAAGTTCAGGGCACATAAATACCCGGGGGGGGGGGGGGGGGCGGGGGGG
>NW_017306315.1:1761700-1773251 GCF_000935625.1 Nanorana parkeri
ACACGTGAGTACTGGGCCATCTAAATATTACATTCCAGACAAGTGAAGGTGAAGAGAAATTCAGTACTGGGCCATCTAAATATTCCATTCCAGACAAGTGAACGTGAAGAGAAATTCAGCCATGGATTTCATACCTAGGCCATCCTATGGCAATTCTTCACAAAGTTTTGGGATAATGTAGAAATGGGAGGTTCACAGCATGAATGTGGGGGTGACAAATGCAATGGACAAGTATTAAAACATGATTGAGATTATAGAGAAAAAGACAAATTAAATATCGCAGATGCTCCCGTGGTGCAGTATCATTTATCACAGGTAGAACTTGTTTGTAACACTTTATTTTATGATATTATTAAACACCTGAAAACCTGTTTTTTGACCAAAAGTCACTTCCTCAGAAATAAAGTGCTAATAGACATTGATATACAGGTAAGATAACCAAATAATTGAAGGTGGGGGGAAGGTGATGATAGGACAGGAAAAAAACAGTAATTCATAATTGAAAGTTTAATTCAGAATTCAGGTTTAAGATGAAAACTGAACAATAATCATTCTATTTCTATGACCTAGAATAAGAAATTGATACATTTAAGGAAGCTCCAAAGTCCCAGCATATGTAGCATTGTGTTATAACATCAGCATTGTAATGGGAATACATACCATAGTTGTTTTTGATAATGCAATCAAAGCTTAATTGAAAAAATCCGCCCATCTGCCCATCACTTCCAACAACTTCCCGTATTCCCAGTGTGCTTTGTGCCTCTTTCCCTGCTGCTTGATGTGATGCAATCTCCATTTCTCAAGACTACACATCCCAGCATGCATTGCTTCCAGCAAGCAATGATGATGATAGATTGTGGACATTTCCTGTGCTCACTGTGAGAAAGGGGACAAGAGTTGAGTTGCAGTTCAGACAGCAGGCTTTGTGAGACTGGTACTACAAGGAAATGCTTATTCACAATTGTGTCGCTGCATTGAAGAAGTACATCCTACGGGCATCTCCAATAAGTAAGTCCGGCTGTATAAAAAAAAAAAGCACATCTGGAAAGCATTTCTGGGTTCCTTTGCGTTCCATATGAAGAAGTGGTGGAGCCACCATGTGGAGTGGCAGCTCGTACTCCAATGGAAATAGGCAGGGAGTGGGGGCATCAGTGTAGGTTGCTCGCGCTCTGTATACAAATGTCACATGCAGCAGCTGCTGGATATCTGGCTGGCTGTGTTGGGAAACTGCACATTCCACCACATCTTCTTCTGGGATTATAAAACGCACAAGAACCCGGAAATCCTTTCCAGATGTGCATTTGTAAAACTACACAGACGCAGCAGCTGCTCCTAAAGTCTTTTACTCGGCGCAGAATTTCACATCGAACCCAGTAAGTGCTTCAATCGGTTCAGTTAGTCCCCACAGAGCCTCCCCTCAGACACTCTGTAGTCCGGCTTAGCCCACGGATTGAAGCAATCCTTTTAGTCGCCTTTTATTGATAATATTTGATATACATTTAGGTTTTGAGGCCAGATATTATTTTTAATTGCCTCCATTTCTGAACCTTTGTCATGGCAATAGAATGATTCTTGTTCAATCGTGGTCTCACGCCTGAATTATTAATTACACTTCTAATTCTGATTTACTGTTGTATTCCTGTCCTGTCATGGGTGTCATTTTTACCATCTAGATGTCAATCCATGATACCCAGATTGGGCCCCCTTGAGTATCAAAAGTGACCGTTCACTGCATGGACACAGTCCTATTCTCCTGATGTCTTTCCATGATACCTAGATTGGGCCCCTTTGAGCTTTAAGAGCAACCATCCAATGCATGGAGACAGACTTATTCTCCTGATGTCGGTTCATGATACTCAAATTGAGCCCCTATGAGCATCAAGAGCAACCTTCCACTGCATGGAGACAGTCTTATTCTCTTGATGTCAGTCCATGATACTCAAATTGGGTCCCCTTGAGCATGTAACACTATAGTCCTTTTCAGGTAATTGGATCACAACTGCAGAGCATAAATGCACAGGGGGATAGTGTAGGATGCAAGCCTATTACGCCATAGGCTGATATTTCACAAACAGTAATCATAGACAGTCCAAGGAAGCAGGGCTGCTTAACCCCTCACTCCAGATCAATTCCACAAATAGTATTCAAGAGGTTAATTCACTTCAAGAGCATAAGGATCATTTATATGGCAGTCTTTATGGATATAGATTATTTTGCATTTGTGTTGAGTAGCCTGTAGTGAGAGATCCAGGTCAAACCCAGGTTTGAAGAGTCTCCTTAACCCTTCAGAGATCCTAATTAGCAGCAAACAGAAGGAGTTTTTCCCCCCAAGCGTGTGACCCATAAGACAGGAGGAGAGGAGGGCCAGTGCTTGGACAGCGTTGCCCGGCATCAGCTTCATTGCTTTGTAGACATGTGCGATTCGTTACGAATCGAAATTCGTACGAATTTTCCTGAAATTCGTAGATTTGTAAGCATCCGAAATCCGAATTGCAGTTTCCGAATTATATCCGAAATACGAAATTCCGTTAACGAATTTCGGATCCGAATTTCTTTGAAACGGGAACTAATATTACCTCTGTAACTGAGGTTGAACAACATGACAAGATTTTTTTTTTAATCCGAAATACGGATGCGCTGCTGCTGAGAGTTGCATTACAATACACAGGCAGGAAATATGAAATTCCGTTAGCGGAATTTCGTTCCGTTCCGAACATTCGTTATATTGAAGTTAAAAAGCAAAGTACATTTATATTGGAGTTGATGGTAGTTTTTTTTATCCGAAATTCGGATCCGGAATCCGTTAACGGAATTCGTATTTCGGATAAAAAAACAACTACCACATCGACTCCAATATTAACAAAGGTATTTTTGCTTTTTAACTTCATCATAACGAATGTTTGTAAAGTTACGGAAATGTGCCGAAACTATCGAAAATACGTATTTCGTACGAATCCGAATTGAGTTTCGGACACGAATTATGAAATACGAAATAACGGATATTCCGAAACGGAACACATTTTTTGACGGCGCACAAGGCTATTGCTTTGACACCAAGCAACTGAATTTCCTGGCTTAAGCCAGCTTGTGAGTAAGGATGGGGCGTGTTCGCAGCTCCACGTGTCGAGCCCGCCAGGAAGCTGACAGCGAGCAGCGCCAATCACAGGCACTGAGACATTTGCCGATCTCTGCAACAGCGGAACGGGAAAATGTCACAGTACCTGTGATTGGCGCTGCGCGCTGTCAGCTTCCTGGCGGGCTCGGCACATAGAGCCGCGAACACGCCCGAGCCCATCCTTACTTGTGAGGTGGAGCTGTGTGACGTGACTGGAGGGTAGGTGGAGCTACCCTCACATCCCGAGAGGCCGACGAGCTGCTCGAGGCAGGTGCATTACAGAGCATCAAAAGCAACCATCCACTGCATGGAGACAGTCCTATTCCCCTGATGTCAGTCCATGATACTCAAAGTGGGCCGCTTTGAACATTGAGAGTGACCATCCACGGCGTGGAGATGGCCTTATTCTCCTGATGGCACTCCATGATACCCAGATTGGGCCCATTTGAGCAACAAGAGCAACCATGCACTGCATGGAAACAGTCTAATTATCTTGGTGTCAGTCCATGATACCCCAACTGGGCCCCTTGGAGTATCAAGAGTGACCATCCACTGCATGGAGACAGTCTTATTCTCCTGATGTCAGTCCCTAATAACCAGATTGAGCCCCTTTGAGCATTAAAGGAGAACTATGGGGTCAGGGCTTTTCCCCATAGTTCTCCTCAGGGTAACGGGAGGACACAAACTAGCGTCCTCCTGTCACCCTAAGCTCAGTAGACCGCGAGCTACAGCTCCCTATATACTGAGACGCCGCAGCTGAAGCAGATCCCGACAATTGTGCCGGGATCCGCCCAGCTGCGTGAGTGACAGCTGGCTCTGCCTATCTAGAGGCAGAGCCAGCTGTCCCCGCCCCCTCCCCCGTCCTTTCCGCAAGTCAGCGCTGGAGGATCGGAGCTGTGATGGGGGAATCCAGCCCCTCCCCTGTCACGGCAGAGAGCTGTGACAGGATCGAGAAGTGAGCGAACGCCGGTATGTGTTCGCTCACCTCCCGATCTACTGAGCCGACCTGTGACAGTCTCATTGTCACAGGTCAGCTAGAACTATGAGATGAGTGAAAAGCACCCGCCTCATAGCTCTCCTTTAAGAGCGACCATCTACTGCATGGAGATAGTTTTATTCTGCCAGCGTCTCTCTTTTCGGCTCTGTGAATAAAGATCACAAAACATCTGTCATTTAGAATGATGAAATGCAGAAAAAGTCACACACAAATCTACAAAAATCAAAGAGAACTGAGATTTGTGGTCTGCAGAAAAAAGGGAAGTGGGTATTTGTGAATCCAATTTGCATAATAACAAAGTGGCAAGATAAAACTCTGCGAACGTGCTGGAATTGTCTAAACATCGTTTTAATTTAGATACATTTGTATTTTATACGGGTTATGACTTCAGTCAGAACTTATTGTTGCGCACCTTGTTATCTGACTCTAGCAGCCACGGGCATGACTCCCAGAGACAGAGGTATAACGGGATGTGTAGTTTCACCACAGCTGGGGTGCCAAGTTAGCCTGCCCCTGACCTACTGCTTGAAGAGATCCACAGTCCCAAATATTTCTTCTACTTCCCTAATATTCTGCCTGATCATCTTATGTTCCTTCCCCCCTCCGGAATTGTATGTGCTGGCCTTTAGACATTTACATGCTGCTCTCTCTCCTTGTGCAGGGTGACTGGTTTTGTCTCTGCCCCCTCCTGTAATAAAGATCAGTCACTGCTGCTTTCTCTCCTTGTGCAGGGTTGACTGGTCTTGTCTCCGCCCCTTCCTGCAAAAAAGACTGGTGACTGCTGCGTTCTCTCCTTGTGCAGGGTGACTGGTCTTGTCTCCGCCCCTTCTGTAATAAAGACCGCTCACTGCTGCTCTCTCTCTCCTTGTGCAGGGTGACTGGTCTTGTCTCTGCCCCCCTCCCCCCTGTAATAAAGACAGGGGGGGGGTCTTTATTACAGGTTTCCTGTAGTGGGTGGAACCTGCAAGGTCCCTCCCACAGCTCTGCTCTCTGCACAGGCTATGTACACAGCACATTGATGATATCACTGCTACTTTCACACAGTAATATCTAAGTTTGTAAGGCATTCTGTGCACATGACAGGGCGACAACACAGGAGAACAAACGGGAGACGGGAACTGCACATTGTCACCTTATAACATGACGTTCCACAACAAGGACCGTTATTGTCATCAGGGATTCTTTAAATGAAAAGCTGCAGGTTTGAAACATTTGAAAACAACTCTTCAAATGACATTATTTTTTTTTTTAAAGTACTTTTTATTCAGTTTTGCATATAACATACATTAACAACAATCACCTACAGCAGTAGGGGTACATACTTAGTATTAAACTTGACCTTTAGGAAAATGCAATACAGTTTCCCACCTCTAGGTGGCAGCGTTGTACCATTTTGCCATCAGTAGTCAAGATTTGATTTGAGTCTTGACCAGGCTAGGCGTGACTATTCACGATCACCATCCCATTGTGATACAAATCAATACAGGACAAGCTACACCATTGTGTAAAACCAGTTTGGGCTGTATTGTTGGCCATTTCCATTGTATGAACCAAGTTTCTATCAACAAACAAACAAAACCTCTGTCTCTCTTGCAAATTTATGTGTGTCTGAAAAAGTCCACTAAGATATATCGCAACACATATTCCCAGGCCCCCAATCCCCCATAACTGGGGTGGCTGAGTACCGGGATAAACACAATGGGTCAACAGTCTCCTGTAATTATATCCCCCCCATGTCGAGGCCGGATAATGAGGTGTGAACTACAAGATGGTGAGCTATATTGCAATAGGGACAGCCGCCTACATTATTCTAAGAGTTCTCAAGGTGGCTCAGCTCCATCACTTGCTCGTAGTTAGGCCAAAGCAATCCAACCACCCCAAATCTTGTCAAACTTCCCAGGGCATCCTCTATTGAGATAGGCCGCCACTCCGCCATAGTGGGAGGGTCTTTCCTCTTCCAGTGGAGGACCACTAGTTTCCTAGCAGAGAACAACAATATTCCAGTCAGTGTGCGCAGGGCAGTGGTAGGGGCAACCTGTTCAGTGAGCCCCATCAAGCATACTGATATAGTTTGCGGAACAGGGAGTGCTATAACCTGTGAGATGAAGTCAGTCACTAGTTTCCAGTACCCCGCAATCCCTGGACAGTCCCAACAAATGTGACGAAAATCAGCCGGTTGTGCCAAACAACGGCAACACGAGATTGTGGGATCGCGGTAAATCCTCGCAACTCTTCAAATGACATTCGAACGTGTTACGGCTTATTGATGAGTTCAGCAATCGGGTTTAGAGGTAAATGAGGAAACAGTGACATGTACTGTGGTATAATATGGCTCTGCCCAGCACCGTAGCGTAGAGCTGAGAATTTCACTGGAGATATTGTTATCAAATGTCTGCAGGTAATTCAGCCCAATCAGCCTCCACCCATAACTAGACCTGTGCGATTCCTTTCATTCCGACATCTGGACACTGAAAATGTGACTTTTCTGGCCAATCAGATGTGTTTTAGAATAGAACACTAATTATATATACATAATACTAAAGCTGGTGCTCCAAGACCCGCATGGCACTCGGGAGTCTGAATTTCCGAATACCATTCGGGAGCTCCAGAATGCCATTCGGTTCTGGAAGCCTCAGCTTTAATATGGCTGCCAGACCCATATTGCTTTCTGGAGCTCCCGAATGGTATTTGTAAATTCAGACTCCCGAGTGCCATGCGGGTCTTGGAGCACCAGCTTTAGTATCAATCTTTATCCCTCGCTCTCCCTCTTTATAGATAAAAACAGACATGGGCAAATTTGTTGGTACCCTGGTACTGCTCATTGAAAGAATTCTTCATTCCTTTTGAAAAGTCATACTTGCATGCCTTTAATCTCTCTGTAATGTTTCTTTCTTTCTTTCTTTCTTTCATCTATCTATCTATCTATCTGTGGTTAAAGAAAAAAAAAGTCAACAGCATCAGAATAACTATTAGAGACGTTACCCATGGGTTCTAGTAAACCCAATAATTCTGTTACTCTTTTGTTCATACCAGATGCCTATCTATCTATCTATCTATATATCTATCTATCTATCGATCTCTCTATCTATTTTTATCACTCGGTAACTATCTTTGATGATCTATCTCCCTATTAATTAAGCTATCCTTTTTTTTTAATCTCTCTAATCTTTCTTTCTTTCTTTCTTTCTTTCTTTCTTTCTTTCTTTCATCTATCTATCTATCTATCTATCTATCTATCTATCTATCGTTCTATCTATCTATCTATCGTTCTATATATATTTCTTTCTATCTCTGCAAGAACTGAAATCTTGGTTGTAGTTAAAGGAAAAAAAAGGGAAGTAAAAAAAAAAGTCAACAGCATCAGAATAACTATTAGAGACGTTACCATGTTATATTATCTCATTGTGTCACATCAACGGATCATCTGTCCAGGGATACTCCCCGAACACACAGGTACGGCCACGGGTTCTAGTAAACCCAATAATTCTGTTACTCTTTTGTTTATACCAGATGTCTATCTATCTATCTATCTATCTATCTATCTATCTATCTATCTATCTATCTATCTCTATTTATCTATCTATTCAATCTATCTATCTATCTATCTATCTATCTGTAAACCAATCTATTTTTATCACTCTATAAACGATCTATGATTATCTATCTACCTATTAATTAAGCTATCCTTTTTTTTAATCTCTCTATAATATACCTTTCTTTTTCTTTCTTTCTTTACTTCTATCTAATTATCTCTCTTTATATATTTATATATTAGAGGTGCACCGAAATTAAAATTTCAAAACCGAAATGAAAGCAAAAATTAAAAAAACTGTCATGCTGAAACCTACATTTTTTTTAACCCTTTCAAATTTTTTCAAATATTTTTTTTATTCAATATTTTTATTTTTTTACTTTACTTTTATGGGCTTCGGGGAAATATTGGGGGTTTAAACAGACCTTTGTTATTTCCCTTTTAAAATAGAAAGTTGTTATCAATGAACAGTAGACATGTGCGATTCGTTTCGTTACGAATCGAAATTCGTACGAATTTTCCTGAAGGTAGGTATTTTGCTTTTTAACTTCATCATAACGAATGTTCGTAAAGTTACGAAAATATAACCGCCACTAACGAAAATTCGTATTTCGTACGAATCCGAATTGAGTTCAGTTACGAATTACGAAATACGAAATAACGGATATTCCGAAACGAAACGAAACAGAACTAATTTTTTGACGGCGCACAAGTCTAATGAACAGAAATCCTCTATACTGAGTGCTTCTCTCTCTCTCTTTCTCTCTCTCTCTCCCCCCCTCTCCTATAGTAGCAAAGAATGTTTGCTGTGCACAGTGACTGTTTATTGAGTTTAGTAAATAGGATGAGGTTGTGTTCACTTCATCATCACATCATGTGGAAAGAAATCCTATTTTTATTTCCCTTCCACAGGAATAAGAGTAAAACTATTTATTCTGAACCCTTTCCAAGAGAAGGCTTCTGTTTTATTTATTATTGGTATTTATAAAGCGCCGACAATGTAAAAAATAAATACAAATATGCAGCTGCAGAGTTCAAAATAAAAAATAAGAAAGACATTTTGTAAAAGAATCCGAAACATTGTTGTGTTCGTGTTTTTCATTATCTTGTTTAAAATGTTGTATATTATAGTAAAACAAATGTGTAAACATGAAAGTAGTGGACTATTGTAAATTCTCAGTCTTGTCTAAGTGTACCCAGCCAGGAATTATTCCCAATTAATTAAACATGACATTATTTGTGAATCAGAAATGGATGTATTTTGCATGTATACATAAAGTTTTATTTGCAGCATTTTTAAAAGGTGCAAATAAGTTCACTGTAACTCTTCAGAGCAGCGTTCACCAACCAGTGGTCCGTGGACCACTGGTGGTCTACGAGAACATTTTGGTGGTCCCGGGCCCCTCTGATGCCGTGCAGGCTGGGCCGTCATTGAAGCGGCACGGAGGTTCGGGGGCTGCCTCTCACTGACTCAAGCATCAGCTGTCACAAGCAATGCGCAGCTCTCAGTACAGTGCGGGCTTTGCAGGAGGCGGGGCATCTCGTCTGAAGCCAGGTAATAGTGGCTCAGTGTGGGGGACGTGGGGGCACGTAGGTGGTTAAGGAGCTGAGCAGAATGCCGTGGCTGATGTCCCCCTGAGCTCATGACATCACTGAGCTGGGCAGGACACCGGACAGAGCCACTGACAGGCTGACAGTGCAAAAAAGACTTTCCCAAAAGACAAATCAGAGAGTTCCGACCCCCCAGTGACCATTCTTTGCCAGCATAACACCCCCCTCCCCCCAGTATGACATCACCTCAGGTGGTGAATACCTTAGGGACAGCCCTGCACAAGAATGCCGTGGGTTGCCAGCTCACAACGGGACTGGGTGCATTTCTGGCAGATCAATGGGCATTTCTCTGTACTAGCATGGTACATAAGGTGGTAAAACCTGGGAAATGTGCATGTATTGCAGAGATGTCCTGCATATTATTATTTTGCCCTGACATACACTGTTGCACAAACCATTTTAATATGCTCCTGCTTGTATTATTTCTATATACCTCCTGCGCTGGAGTTGTTCAGAATAAACTTTACTCCCCATTCTCACACCCACCACAAACACACGTAAACAGCAGAGATAAGTAAATGAGAATTATTTAACCAGAAGGGAAGGGCAAATGTAACTCAGAGTGGGCGTCATCTGTAGAAAATAAGTCTGCCAATAATTAATTATAAACTGCATTACAATAGAGAGCTGTATTTGTCAACAACAACAACGTCACCTGACAACGCGGCGCCTCTCATGGTAACATTGTTTTTATTTTCCACAGCTTGAAGAAATGAATTCCCAGATTCTGGTTTGTCTCAGTTTCATCGTCTTCTTTGATATAAGTGAGTTCTTTTCTCCTCTAAATTCTTTGAAAGCTTTGCAAACACGTCACCTGTGCATCCCTATGTGCACTCATCTGAAAAAAAGAATGACGTTTATAAAACAGAAGAATTCTGATATGTTCTTTACTATTTTTTTTTTTTCCTATTTAAAGGAGATCTAGGAGGTGAGTGATTTCCACTCATCCTCATAGTTAGAGCCAACCTGTGACAAAGAAGCTGTCACAGGTCGGCTCTATTGGTCAATGCTCACAGTATATTGTGGGCAATAGCCCGCGATATACTGAGCTTTGGGTCACAGGAGGACGCTAGTATATGTCCTCCCGTGACCCTAAAGAGAACTATGGGGAAAAACAATTACCCCATAGTTCTCTTTTAAATCCATCCACACCCTGACATTCCTCTCCCGTCTCTACGCCTTGCCACGGGGACACCCCCTGGCAGGTGATACCGGCTCACCCAAGGCACAAAGTCTAAGCACCAGCCGGTTTTTACCAGAGCTCCAGATAGTGGAGATCGGTTTTGCTGCTTGCTGGTGCCAAGTCGTGGCCCCCCGGATTGCCCCACCATGGGATGAGCAAGACAGGAGGACTCCAATGAGGAGCATGGTCAGGAAAAGGTAGCAATCCTGACAAGAGAGACAGAAAATGGTTGGACGGTCCGGGTTAACAGCCAGAGGGTAGGGGACCAAGTCAGGTGACAAGAGTGTAGTCGGATCCACTCAGGGGTTAGGCGGCTAGCAGAGAGAGGTCAGACTGTCCAGGTTAGCAGCGAGTATTAAATCGATAAGACCGTAGCGTAATCAGGTTTATGCAGAAGATCAGGGCAGGCAGCAAGCGAAGAGGAGTCAGACGGTCTGGATCAGCAACAGGTAAGAAAACAACTGTATTAACCCCTTCGTGACTGACGACGCCAGCATCAGGGCTATTTAAACAGACTCCCGGTGACTTTTGCCGCCGGGACTCTGTTTAAACTTGTAAAGCCGACTGTCGGCTTTACAACAGAAGCGATTCTGGCGACTCACCTGTCGCCAGATCGCTTCTGTGTCCCGAAGAAGGGGCCGAGGTGCAAAAAATGAAAAAAAGGCCTCAGTCATGAAGGGGTTGAAGCTCTTGTGCACACAGAAAGCTGGCTTAAGGACATAGCACCAGCTCCTTGCAGAGCTGCTGCTTAATACCTGACTGAATAGAAATGACACGCCTGGGTCCCTTCCTGGCACTTTGATGCTCTGGTCCGGATTTTATGACTATCATTGGTTTTACCAGCCGGGATTGTATGAGGGCCATTAGAAGTCTCCTGGCAGGTCTCCTGTGACTACCACTAGAGGTACTTGCGTGTCTTCTGGGAGTCCTGGAAGTGTTCGAGCCGTGCAAAAGGGGTGACCTGTGCTCCCCATAACTTTGACCTGCCACCACTGAAGCAGAGGGTGCAGGACACCTTTGGACATTTTCGGACCCTGAGAAGCTCAAAATTAGTTTAAAAACAGAAGGATAAAACTTATAAATTAATATTTATAAATAAATATTTGTGTGATG
>NW_017306315.1:1773321-1777594 GCF_000935625.1 Nanorana parkeri
TATTTCTTTTGCAACCCCTACTGGGCACTGAGGATGCTGAAAAGCCAGGTGCTAGTCAGCATTTGACAAGAGTGTGCTGTGGGGGAACCCTGTTTTATGGGGAAACCCCTCTAAAGCATCTCCCAGTACTGAAGGGTATGTGGACTGGTATCATCAAAGCAAGGCAGCTGCATGCTTGCTGTTTCCTTGCTTTCGTGATAATTTGGAGGGGGAGCATGCTTTTTTTAAATGAAAGAAAATAATATTAACCTTCCTAGTGCTGAAACCGGGTCAGGAGTTTGTGACACACATGGCGCAGCGGTCAGGAGCATGTACCACACATAGTAAAGGGGTCAGGAGCATGTACCACACATAGCACAGGGGCAGGAGGATGTAATGCACATACCGCATTAATCAGGAGCATGTAATGAACATGAACTGTAATTAACTGTGCCAGAGGTCTGACTGGTGGCTGATGAATGAGGACTGAAGCCAGCAACTGCTTCAGCGAGCCAAGCTGCAAAATGTAAAAAAAAGGTTGGTACTCATGGCATTGGCACCCACCCTGGGCACCAAGAGGGGGATGTAGGGTACCCTGTGTACCCGACACTAGTGACACCTATGTAGGTAATAGGGATGTTCAGATACCAGTTCAGATACCAGTGCTGATACTTGGCATTTTCACAAGAACTACCAGGGTTGCAGCTGGGACCGGGCTCTGGTGCTCCAGAACTGTCCTGAAATCATGAGTCTGTATTGTTTTAGAAAAACTGTCACATGACAATAAACAAAAATGTATCAGTACTTGTGTCTGACAGTACTTGGGCAAGTATCAGTACTCGTACTTGAAAAAATGGTATCGGTGCATCAATTATATATATATTTCTAAAAAATAATCATACATTAATACAGAGATGTACAAATCCCAGGAGCTCCGTGTACCCCTTACAAATGACAGCCGCCTCTTACATTTTGAATTTTTCTCTAGTCTAGTCTTGGAGCTGGAAAAGTATCTGTACATGTACTTGTACTGAGTACGGTACTTTGTATCTGAACATCACTAGTAGGTAAGATACCTGACAACAAATTCACAAAATAATATTTGTTGAAGAGAACTGTATAACGTGAAACATAGTGCCCAGCATACTGAAAACTTAATTCTACATACAGTTTAAGTAACTATTCTTAACTTAATGACAGGTGCTCTTTAATCCCTTGACCTTCTGTTTTTTTGAATTACGTATTCCTTTATAGCAATCTCAGAGGACTACATAAAGCAAGTACCATGGAGCATTAACCGCAACAATGGGCAGTCGGCCAGCACAGAGTGTTCTGTCCAGGAAAATATTGACATTAGAGAATTAGGTTTAAATAAACGTCTGTCACAAATTTTAACACTTCGGATAAACAGTGGCACCCTCTCCAAAACACTGAATGTTTCCGGCACATATGACAACTTTACCTGGATCTTAAATCAAGAAGGAGGGGGAACATTTCCATGCACCACGGGTAGGTGAAAACGCTTCAATCATCTAACAATTTTTTTACAAATTGAATTTAAATTCAGAATTAAAAATGTGACTTCAGTAAGTAAAAATTAAGCTTGTCCTGCCCTGAATCCTGACCCCTGACCCTTACCCCTGTTCAGTGGCTCCTAGGGTTGCCACCTTTTCTTGAAATGAAACCCGAACACTCTAGCGGCGCGCGCAGCAAAAAATTTTAGGGGGAGAATATAAAGGAGAGAGTAATGTCTTCAGGTGGCCTGGTAGTTTTTGCGGTCTGTGCGACACTCCGACTTCCGGGTTCCGTCCCTTGCGAGCGGCCGCGTCGCACAGGGGCGGAACCGGCGGGAAGTTTGAAAGTTTAAAAAAAAAACCCGAAACTAAAGATAGAGAAAATAGAGCAAAATGTTTTTTAAAAATCATACCTCCAGGGAGGTATAAAAACGAGCGTCGAACGCGCGTTTCACTGAACGAAAAAAACATGCTAAAAATGAGCAGAAAAAACGCGCCTATGGTACGCCAAGGTGTGAATCCAGCCTTAAAGTGACATTAAACCCTCAGATTTTTTAACATAAAGCAATACTGTAATGTGCGCCTTACTGCAATCCATGGTTGTTTCCCTTCTCTTTGCTGCTCTTCCTTTTAAATCCTCATGTCTTCTCATGCTGGGCAGAACTTCTGTTTTGCAGCAGACTGCCTTGTCTCTGTAATGGATACACGGTGTCTGTGTATAGGTTTGTATAGGCTTGTAACCTGAGCCAGCACTACAGGAAGAGGCCCTGAGCTGAAAAGGGAAGTTCTTCCCAAGCATGAGAAGACATGAGGATTTAAAAGGAAGAGCAGCAAAGAGAAGGGAAACAACCATGGATTACAGTAAGGCGCACATTACAGTATTGGTTTATGTTAAAAATTCTGAGGGTTTAATGTCACTTTAAGGTCAGAATTGTCAAAGCATTTGCTGGGAACGGGGCGTGTTTCAGTTAAAACATGTGGTGGCAACTATTGTTTGTGTGTATCGAGATTGCAAGCTCTTAAGGGCAGGGCCCTCCTTACTAGACATGTGCGATTCGTTTAGTTCCGAATCGAAATTCGGACGAAATTTCAGAAATTCGTGTTTTCGGAGCATCCGAATTCCCCAAATGTACCATGTCCGAATTCATCCGAAAGCATCCAAATCCGAAATTCTGGATTCGAAATTTCGGATTCAGTATGAATTTCGTCCTAATGGAAACGAAATTAGAAATTTACGATAATGACTTCAAAAAGAGGATTTCATGGCATGTGAAGATAAAAACAAAACATTACTTCATGTTCCTGTGCATGCACCGTCAACGTTTAAACGGATAAACTGTGCCAATTCTGCTACGTACATGCGTACGAACATTCGTCCGTTCACACAAAACCCCAAATGTCGAAAATTCGTCCGAATTACGAATCCGAATTGCGAATCCGATCCGAATTACGAATTTGATCGGAAACCCAAAACGAATCACATACAGGACCCGATTTCGGAAATACGAAATAAACGAAATCCGAAACGAAACTAATTTTTTGCAGCTGCACATGTCTTGTCCTCCTAATATTGTAAAGTGCTCTGCAAATTGTTGTCACTATATAAATCCTGTATAATAATAATAAAAAAAAATAATAGAGGTTTAACCGTAGAGTTAGACGACCCTAGTGACCATCGCCCTCAGTTTGCTGGCCTCAGATTGTTGTCCCACTGGCTGTAAAATCTCTGTGTCCGGTGAGGTTGAGAGTGATATCCTCACGTATTGGTGGCATTGCCCCCCTAGGGCAGGAATTGTGTTATTGGCAGGATCACCAGATAAAAATAAAGTGAAAGAGAAGCTAATGCAGACACCATATCTAGGGCTAAGTGCAATATATTACATGTTTGTTTTGGAGTTTAGATACACTATAAGGGTTTCCTCAATCCATTTATTATCTCTGGCTGGTTCAAAGTGACAAATTGCTACAAAACTGAAAAAAAATTCAACAGTCACAGTGTGATTGGCTGTGGGAAGCTGGAAGCTCAGGGGCGGGGAATCTCAGCGTTATAGAAGGACATTCAATGGCATTTCAGCTTGTTACCATTTATCTAAACACTGCTCTGCGTGTGAGCTGAGAGTGATAAAATATAGAAGATCTTAAAGCATTATTTACCAATATCTGTTCTTTTGTTATTTATTTGCCAGCAGACTCTGTAGGCTCCGGCATTGCCTGCCATAGCCAAGATGACAAAATATATTTATCAAATGGAGGTGAGAACATGGCATCACTTTCAGTGAATAGCAGTTTGGATTACAGAAGTCGTATCCAGCTTTCGGGTAACATTCGAAATCTCACAATTACGCTGACGGGCCTGAGTGAGAGCGACCGCAACTGCTACACGTGCTCTGGGAAAGCAGAAACAATTCAGGGAGTATTTAAAGGAAATTACACTTGTCTTATTGTAGGTAAGATATGTATTTATTTACTGTATTGATATAGCACTTCACACAATGTTACATTATTCGATTCACACTTGGAGCTTACACAGGGCTGAGATCTATCTCCACACCCCCATGTGACTTCACTGAGCAGCCAATCAGAACGTACCAGCACTGTTCTGTGAGAACAAGAGGAGTGAGTCACATGATCCCCCATACCCAGAAATATACCGGGTATATTCCCTATGGGCAAACAGACCAGCAGTGTAGGGGTTAAAATTTACTGCTGGGGAGGGGGTTGGGAGGCATTAAAGTGAACCTGTTGCTTTGTCCTATACGGACTTGCCTTTCCTGGTCCCC
>NW_017306315.1:1777752-1785975 GCF_000935625.1 Nanorana parkeri
AACATGCTAATGAATGTTTTAAATAAAACTTTATCATTTTCATTGCATAACTACTTTTAGACCCTGTAATGCTTCTTTATGCCATGCAGGCGGATCATGGCTGGTGGGAGGAGCCGGCAGGGTGCTGTACATAGCTTCCTGAAAACATCACCGCACCCTGACTCAGTACTCCTCTCAGGAGCCCACAGGGCTCCAAGCAGTGGGCTGGCTTTTGGGAGGAGTTATGCAAATATCAAAATGTCCTGCTGGGTGGATCTCAGTGTGCATGAAAGGTTGTTTCCTAGGCAGGCTGTATTTCCATGCAAAAAAATAATGAAGCGCACTCAAAATGGGAGAGAGGGATTCTGTGTGACAATCAGGGATGGCTGTTGGTGTGCGGCTCGGAGTGACCGGGTAGAGGTATACTTCGTTGTACCTAAAAGAGAAATGGAACACGAGCGCTATGGAATGTCTCTTCTATAAAATTCCTCGGTGAATGTGGAGCAACTGGTTCTGGAGGAAAAAACACAAGGAAGGGAAGACCAGTGCACCGATTATGTGATGCTGTGACAATATACGCAATGAAAGCGAATGAGAATACACTCACGAGGGAGTATTGAACAGGAGGCTTTTCAACATCAGGTATCCTAAGAGGTGGGCAGTGTTGGTATGGGCACCTCACGTATTGGTGGCATTGCCCCCCTAGGGCAGGAATTGTGTTATTGGCAGGATCACCAGATAAAAATAAAGTGAAAGAGAAGCTAATGCAGACACCATATCTAGGGCTAAGTGCAATATATTACATGTTTGTTTTGGAGTTTAGATACACTATAAGGGTTTCCTCAATCCATTTATTATCTCTGGCTGGTTCAAAGTGACAAATTGCTACAAAACTGAAAAAAAATTCAACAGTCACAGTGTGATTGGCTGTGGGAAGCTGGAAGCTCAGGGGCGGGGAATCTCAGCGTTATAGAAGGACATTCAATGGCATTTCAGCTTGTTACCATTTATCTAAACACTGCTCTGCGTGTGAGCTGAGAGTGATAAAATATAGAAGATCTTAAAGCATTATTTACCAATATCTGTTCTTTTGTTATTTATTTGCCAGCAGACTCTGTAGGCTCCGGCATTGCCTGCCATAGCCAAGATGACAAAATATATTTATCAAATGGAGGTGAGAACATGGCATCACTTTCAGTGAATAGCAGTTTGGATTACAGAAGTCGTATCCAGCTTTCGGGTAACATTCGAAATCTCACAATTACGCTGACGGGCCTGAGTGAGAGCGACCGCAACTGCTACACGTGCTCTGGGAAAGCAGAAACAATTCAGGGAGTATTTAAAGGAAATTACACTTGTCTTATTGTAGGTAAGATATGTATTTATTTACTGTATTGATATAGCACTTCACACAATGTTACATTATTCGATTCACACTTGGAGCTTACACAGGGCTGAGATCTATCTCCACACCCCCATGTGACTTCACTGAGCAGCCAATCAGAACGTACCAGCACTGTTCTGTGAGAACAAGAGGAGTGAGTCACATGATCCCCCATACCCAGAAATATACCGGGTATATTCCCTATGGGCAAACAGGCCAGCAGTGTAGGGGTTAAAATTACTGCTGGGGAGGGGGTTGGGAGGCATTAAAGTGAACCTGTTGCTTTGTCCTATACGGACTTGCCTTTCAGTTTTAAATAAAACTTTATCATTTTCATTGCATAACTACTTTTAGACCCTGTAATGTGCTAATGAATGTTTTAAATAAAACTTTATCATTTTCATTGCATAACTACTTTTAGACCCTGTAATGCTTCTTTATGCCATGCAGGCGGATCATGGCTGGTGGGAGGAGCCGGCAGGGTGCTGTACATAGCTTCCTGAAAACATCACCGCACCCTGACTCAGTACTCCTCTCAGGAGCCCACAGGGCTCCAAGCAGTGGGCTGGCTTTTGGGAGGAGTTATGCAAATATCAAAATGTCCTGCTGGGTGGATCTCAGTGTGCATGAAAGGTTGTTTCCTAGGCAGGCTGTATTTCCATGCAAAAAAATAATGAAGCGCACTCAAAATGGGAGAGAGGGATTCTGTGTGACAATCAGGGATGGCTGTTGGTGTGCGGCTCGGAGTGACCGGGTAGAGGTATACTTCGTTGTACCTAAAAGAGAAATGGAACACGAGCGCTATGGAATGTCTCTTCTATAAAATTCCTCGGTGAATGTGGAGCAACTGGTTCTGGAGGAAAAAACACAAGGAAGGGAAGACCAGTGCACCGATTATGTGATGCTGTGACAATATACGCAATGAAAGCGAATGAGAATACACTCACGAGGGAGTATTGAACAGGAGGCTTTTCAACATCAGGTATCCTAAGAGGTGGGCAGTGTTGGTATGGGCCGAAGTTAGGGGGAGCTGGGGGGTATGTTCCTGCCTGGGTGCCGCTTTAGGAGGGGTGCCACTGGGTTTGTGGATGGAGAACTTCTCCCTTTGGGGGTGGGGGTGGGGGGGGGGGGCAACTCTGAGCCTTTGCCCCGAGTGACAGAATGTCTAGCTTCCCCACTGGTGGTGATGCTGGTAAGGTGTTAGACCAGGCAAGGCGATAGCTGAGTAAGGCTGGATGTAGCAGAGACTGGACTCTGATCGTCTTGCTGGCACGATCTGTCCCTCATCAGCTTCTTTGGCTTCCATAGGTGAAATTAGAGGTCTAATAGGACCTTTTACATCGTCTTTGCTATCACATAAGGGGGCTTGTTAGCCCTCTATGTGATAGCGATAAAGTCAAGTACTGTATATAAAAAAAAAACCCCATATACAGCTCCCGAAGGTGGCCGAGTGGCTCAGCCGAGCCGAAGGCATATGACACCCGAATTCCTCACAAATGACAGCTGGGCGGAGTCAGCCGTGATCTCCGCCCAGTTGTAATGACAGATCAGCGTCCCCAAATGACCTGGGGACGCTGAACTGTAATTAAAGGAGAACTATGAGGTGAGTGCTTTTCACTCACCTCATAGTACTAGCCGACCTGTGACAATGAGACTGTCACAGGTCGGCTCAGTAGATCGGGAGGTGAGAGAACACATACCGGCGTTCGCTCACCTCTCGATCATGCCGTCTCTGCCGTGACAGGGGAGGGGCTGGATTCCCCCCTCCCCGCTCTGATCCACCAGCGCTGACTGGCGGAACGGACGGGGGAGGGGGCGCTTACAGCTGGCTCTGCCTCTAGATAGGCAGAGCCAGCTGTCAGTCACGCAGCTGGGCGGATCCCGGCACAATTGTCGGGATCAGCTTCAGCTGCGACGTCTCAGTATACCGCGAGCTGCAGCTCCCTATATACTGAGCTTAGGGTGACGGGAGGACGTTAGTTTGTGTCCTCCCATTACCCTAAGGAGAACTATGGGGAAAAGCCTTAACCCCATAGTTCTCCTTTAAACAATGACAACATGGCCAGCTCCGCCCAGTGTTATTCATTGGCCGGGACCGCTAAAATATGCTAGCAGGTCTCTGCCAATAGGAAACAGTTGGGTGGAGCTTACTATCACTACTAGCTCTGCCGAATTGTTTGTTTGTTTTTTTCTTTTTTAAAATGTATTACTTATTTACATTTTAACCACCTCCGGGCCGGTCGTAGTAAAAAAACGGCCGGCCCGTAGCTCTCTAGATCTGAGCGGGCGTCTTTAGACGTCCGCTCAGACACGCCCCCTCGTGCGCGCGAGCGGGAGATGACCGCAATTTTAGAAACAGGAAGCAGTGCAGTGTCTATTTACCCGACGTGACCCCGACTTTTATATTTTACCAAAAAACTGGTTAATAATAAATGTTTCCTAACATAATGTAAAAAAAACTTTTTTTTTTCAAAATTTTCTGTAAATTTTCAGTAATTCAGTAAAAAATAAAGCCCGTAGTGGAGATTAAATACCACCAAAAGAAAGCTCTATCTGTCCCCAAAAAAATGTATAAAATTCATTTCAGTACAGCGTTGCATGACGGAATAAACGTCAGTCAAAGTATCGCAGCGCTGAACACTGAAAAATGGCCTGGCCAGGAAGGGGGTCTAAACACCTGGTCTTGAAGTGGTTAAAACATTTTTTTCTACTTTTTTTTCATTTTCCAATTTTTTTATTGGTTTCCTATTCTGCTCGGTACCACTGAGGTACCGAGCAGAATAGCGGAGCCGAGCTGAATGCCGCCCAGCCGAATGAATAGGGGCGAACGGCAGCGAGTCAGCTGCCGGGGCTTTGGCCAAGACGATCCAAATGTTGGATCGGCTGAGTCGAAGTCCTTTTGCACTTTCGCTCAGCCGAACATGCAGAGCATGTTTGGCTTACAGAAGTGCAGCCGAAGCCAGCCGACGTATGGCTGAAATCAGCTGTACAAGCCTGAAGTAAATAGCTGAACAGCGCTCGGCTCACTTCACTTCAGGTGGGTTATTCACTCGGCTGCCTTGGCGCGCCAAATCCAAGAGCAAGCTATGTACACTTGTATAGAACATGATGATACAAGGATGATGATACACCGATGATACACCGCTGCAGAGAAGGGGGAGAGAGGCTCCAGGGATTGGTCTAAGAACAAGCCGGCTCCTTGGTTTGGGTGAGTATAACTTTTTTTTTCTTTAGCACCTAGACACAAACGAGCAGTTAACCCTTGCAGGGAAGTGGTAGCCCCGCTGCAAGGGTTAATAACATTTTCCCCCTCGAGTTCTGCTTTAAATAAATATCACTGTCAGCGGTAGAGGGATAAAAACGTGATTTTCATTTTGTATTTCTCAGAATGTTACATTACAAATAATTATTTTTGTAACCTAAACCAACACATACACTGTATACATTTTTTCTACAGCCAAAGGAACAGGCAGGAAGCTTTCCCCGGGAGCGATAGCTGTTATTCTGATTGGAGCTGTGTTCATCATTGCAGCTTAAGGCGGAGTATATCTGGTACGTATTGCAACACTTTATACAATTACACAATGATTAGTATGAACAGCATTGTCTAGGGTTAAATTAAATGTTTAAATAAGACGCCAATTCCAGAAAACAGTAGGTCCCCCTGCACTCCTTACAGCGCTTCCGGTCCAAGTAGCAATAGTGACAATCACGGATGGCGCCGTGCGCAGCAGTCAATGTAGGATAGAAATCACCAGCAAATGAAATTCAAAAAATGTCCATTTATTTGGACTAAACGTCACACATATTGCAGAATTCCAATCCAACGTTTCGGGACCACACAGGGTACCTTCATCAGGGCAGAGATGTGACCTAAGTCCATAAGACGCCAGACTTTAAAAATATTCCTTTAATTGAAAAACAAAACAAAAGACACATTTTTGACAAGTCTTTTATTTAAAAAACTAAAAAAATGATCCACCGATGTAATCCAGCATCAATCACGGCGTTCAGCGTTGTCCACGACGACAACTGGATAAAAGAAAAAAAAATGTACATATTTTTTTTAAAAACCGACCCGCACACAACAAACTCCCGCCATTTTTAAATTTGTAACAAAATTGTATCTTATTTGAGTATCTCGGCGGTGGATCCTCCAATCATCTCTGAATTGGTGCTGTCACTGTCCTTCCTTCTGGAGGGGGGGGGTTACTTTTGTTCCCCATGGTCCCTGTGTGTTGTAAAGTAGTCACCGCTCCTCCAAGCTCACTCCCGGGATGGACTATAATCTCACGTTTAGATTACTTATTTGTATTTTAGTCCATCCCAGGAGCGAGCTTGGAGAGGTGACTACTTTACCACATACACACGGGGACAACAAAAACAAAAGTAGCCCCCATCCAGAAGTGACAGCACCAAGTCAGAGATGATTGGAGGATCTACAGCCGAGTGATACACAAATAAGATACATTGTTGTTCATAGTTCAAGTACTTGAATGTATTTTTAACATTTAACTCCTCAGTTTAGTGTCACTTTAAGAACATATACAGAAATAACCTGTAATTAGGAGAGTAACGGGACAAGATGCTATCCAACCCATTACTGATTCCTCAGAGAATGAGCACCAGGGAGGAAATTAAATGTTAATGGGGTCTATCCAAAGGATTTGTACAGAAGTCTAACCAACGAGAGCACCGGCTATTTCTTACCGTAGTTTTCGCCTCTGTGGCCCATTTTACTGTCACTGCACTCACGTCCGGAACAGTTTTACAAACATTCACTTGAATATGGCTCCATGATGCTTCAAACGCTACGTTAAAGTCAGATGATTATGTTGCTATAATTTGGCTGTTATCTGATGTGAATAAATTATGGAATACTTACATGATGTTTTGTACATTCTAATAGCGGTCCCGGAAGAAGCGTGCCATCTGATTTCTGCTACTGGATTGTGGAAAATGTTCTAAAATATGAGCTATGATGTACTGTATGTTAGATAGAATTAATATTAAAGGTACTAGTAAAACAGTAAAGACATGGTACTGAATGGATTAGACTTTTGGTTACATTTGTGTTCTTGGGTTTAGAAA
The DNA here is from genome assembly GCF_000935625.1 of Nanorana parkeri. Classification (NCBI taxonomy): domain Eukaryota; kingdom Metazoa; phylum Chordata; class Amphibia; order Anura; family Dicroglossidae; genus Nanorana; species Nanorana parkeri. The sequence continues at coordinate 1,784,207 of NW_017306315.1, forward strand.
CACTCCGATGAGGTTTATTCATGAAGTTTATATGTATTCTAAAATGTCAGTAGTTGCTGAAGAGTTGAATGACCGTAAAGTCTGTTTTATCTCTCAATTTGTGAGAGTCTGCACACTTTCTATGACCATTATGAGGGGCTCCCACCACCCCTTTGCTGAGTTCCTGGGTCTGCACACCTTCTGTGCCCATAATGAGGGGACCCATCATCCCTGCTCTGAGTTTCCAGGTCTGAACACCCGCTGTGTCCATTATAAGGACTTTCCACCATCCCTGTGCTGAGTTCCTGGGTCTGTACACCTGTTGTGCCCATTATGAGGGTTTCCCACCATTCCTGTTTGACTTTTGTTTAATGTTATGGAGGATATTGCAGGAAGAAAGGGAGCATGCTAAGGTGAATGTGAACACCCAAAGAGCTGCAGAAAACTTGCCATTAAAGGCCCTATTAGATATAAAGATTGCTATTACAGTGAACCCTACAGAGTGTTAATATCCCTTGACACTGTCAATGGAGTAACGTTTCCACTGCCCTAAACCTCCCTTCTGAAAAGTACCCTGAGCTACTGTGGCACAGGAAAAAAACTGCCAAGTCATCACCCTGGCCCTACGACACCCTTTATGGCTGCCATGTTGTTATGGGGGTGAGAGTGATTAGATGGAAGGGCCCCTGCTATCTGGGTGCTTCCATCTGACTGCAGTGCTCATTTAAAGTTCTTGTGAAGGAGACAGATAAGTATATGGGGGCAACACAGTTGTGATGTGTTCCCGGAGATGACTGATCCCTAGTCTATTGCCTCCATTACTCCTATTTGTTTATATAGTTTCTGTAGTAGCATATTTTATCTAACTCTGGCTACACCTCCTTGCAGACACAATAACAATGATTGTATCTGTCTTTCTTCCTTCTGTACCTTCTTCTCGTCATCCTTCCTTCCTTCCTTCATTACCTCTATCCTTCTTATCTTCATTATTCCTTCCTTTATCATTCCTCACTTCCTGTATCCCTCCCTTTTGTTCTTCCTTTCTTCCTTTGTTACCATAATCCTTCTTATCTTCATCATTCATAATTCCTTCCTTTATCATTCCTAAACCAATTTGGTTGGTGTATTGAATAGCTTGTCTTTGTGATTGTAATAAAACATCCGCAGCCACTTCAGCAGCATTATATGGGGCTTCTCAGTCAGGAGTGCGGTGGGACTCTCTATTTGACTAGAGATATATGTATCTGCCCCTCCAGCATTACCGTAATTTATGTATCTGTGTATCTTATTATTATTATTACATAGTATTTATATAGCGCCAACAGTTTGCGCAGCGCTTTACAATATAAGGAAGACATTACAGTTACAATACAATTCAAGACAAGATGGTAAGGAGGGCCCTGCCCCTGAGGGCTTACAATCTAAAAGAGGAGGGGGAAATGATACATGAGGTAGCTGTGGTAGCTGTGGGAATGAATTATGTGAGAATGTGAAGGTTCAGTGGTTAAGTTGCGGTGGGATAGCCTTCCCTGAAGAGATGAGTCTTTAGGGAACGCCTAAAGGCAGTCAAGGTGGGAGATAGACGGGCAGGTTGGGGTAAAGATTTCCAGAGGATGGGAGAGACTCTAGAGAAGTCCTGGAGGCGAGTATGGGAGGAGTGGACAAGGGAGCTGGAAAGCAGGAGGTCAATGGATGAGCGGAGGGGACGGTTAGGGTGATACTTTGAGACAAGGTCTGAGATATATCCGGGGGCAGAGTTGTGGATGGCTTTATAGGTGACTGTTAATATT
>NW_017306315.1:1786089-1787495 GCF_000935625.1 Nanorana parkeri
CTCCAATCATCTCTGAATTGGCGCTGACACTGTCCTTCCTTCTGGAGGGGGGCTACTTGTGTTCCCCATGGTCCCTGTGTGTGTTGTAAAGTAGTCACCGCTCCAAGCTCGCTCCTGGGATGGACTACAATACAAATGAGTAAACTAAACATGAGATTGTGTCCATCCCGGGAGCGAGCTTGGAGCGGTGACTACTTTACAACACACAGGGACCATGGGGAACACAAGTAGCCCCCCTCCAGAAGGAAGGACAGTGTCAGCACCAATTCAGAGATGATTGGAGGATCTACAGCCGAGTGATACACAAATAAGATACATTGTTGTTAATAGTTAAGGTCCTTAAATGCATTTTTAAGATTTAACTTAAGTGTCACTTTAAAAAGTTAACTTTTTTTCAAACTATTTAGGAAATTCAAATGTCAAGTCAAACTTACATTTTATTGTACATTTTACTTTATATTAAATGTTACATTTAAATAAAATTTTAAGTTGTAATAAACTTTTGGTGACCACCAAATGGGTAACTTTGCCGTTCATTCCTTTTATACAAAAGACTATAATTGTATTATTAAATATTATAATACATGTAATATTCTGCACCTTCTCATGCATAAATATGAATCAAAGTTCGTATGAAAGTTTCTTTCTAAAATCTTAGCAGTGTGTGGCCGGCTTTAGTCCCGTACCTTATTCAGATTGAAACATATTACTTGATATGATATTTGGATTGCACTTTGGCATCCATCAGTATGATTACTATGTTGCAATTTATCCTATTCATGACAGCTGTCATTTTTTTTTCTTACCATCACCACATTTCATATTAATACATTATGTACCCCAAGTGGTCATTTGCTAACATGTTTCTGACAGCATATTCCTTATTTTAATACCTCGCATGGACCTGTAAATTTTCTATAGTGTATTCTCTCCCCCATAAATGTATCCTTATAGATCCCATTTAGTCAAATATTTTTAAAGATAAGATAAGCTCTAGAACCTAATTCCTATTGCTTATCATCTGCATCTAATTTTTCTCCTACACACATTAGAAACTGTTATACAGTTTACTGAGCTCGAACTACTTAGCTCCAAACTGTCCAAATTTGGAACCAAAATGTCCCCGTTTCTCTTTTCTCTACAGTTGTCCCTTTTGTTAACCTTGCAGTAGCTATCTGTATAAAACTGTACTTATTAGCTATAATGTATCACTTTTTCCTTATGGCATACATGTGGATTTCAAATTCAGATAGGCACCTTCAGGGCCCATTCACACCAATTGCGGTGCGTTTCAGAGCAGCAGCTGCAATAGCTTACTAAACTTCCCCCTTCGTCCTGTGGTGGGAGGGGCGTGGCGGTGAATTAAAGTCAATAGCACCGCAGCCACGCCCCCCCCCCCCCCCCCC
>NW_017306315.1:1788094-1790168 GCF_000935625.1 Nanorana parkeri
CCCCGCACCCACGCCCCCCCCCCCACCCGCAGTGCGAAAACATTGCCTGCTTTTCCGTCCGCTGCAAATGCAAAAAAAGGTTGAAGCTCTATTTTTTGCGTACCCGGTGGATCGGAATGCAGGCAATGCATGCAGAACTAAGGAGGAAGTTTATCGAGTGATTGCTGTGTGTTCCAGCAGCTGCCACCCTGGAACACACCGCCATTGGTGTGAATGGGCCCTGAAGCTGATTTACTAAAAGATTACAGACAGTTCACTTTGTATAGTAACTGTGCACTGAGCTCAGTAAATATAGTCAGGCTGTGTTCACTTTAAATACCTGTAATGCTCCCTTGTAGTTCTGAGGCTATAATTGGATCACAGCTGCGGACCAAATCTCTCTTTGGTTCCAGGTGTGGCAATCAGTCGTGAATCCCAGGCGTCTCTCTCCCTTATGAACGGAGAGTTAGGGATTCTTGCATCATCTACCACAAAAACAAAAAACAATAACGCCAGACCTAGTAGTGCTTATTAATTATCAGGTAATGTTGGCTCAAGGCAATCCACTTTGACAGTCTAACCGTAACAAGGCAATTAGTGACAGTACTATAGCTGAAAAGGCAACAGCCTGCTACCAAACAGTCTCGAACCCAGTGCAGTTCTTATTGCAAGCAAACTGAACGGCAGAGAGGAAGTGTCAATGGACGAGATAGGGATCTCCCACAACACTGGTACTTGCTCTTAGTAGTAAGGCTCCCCTGGTCTTCACTGGGTTGGTGGAGTGTCCTGGGCAGTGTTGATCCTGGGTAGTTGAAGCTGTCCGGTAGATGAGAGGGTGAGGCTCCTGGGTTGTTGGGGCATAGAACCCAATAATGGAACACCCTACCTTCGTTCTGGAGCTCCTTAAATAGTCCGTGGATGCGGAAATGGCGCTATACAGCGTGCTGACACTTCCGCGTTCCACCCTGGAACGCATAGGAGCGCCGCCACCGGAAGTGGAACATGCAGGATGACTATCTCTCTCTATCGATATCTCTCTCTATCTCTCTCGCTCTCTCTCTATTGCTCTCTCTCTATCGCTCTCTCTCTCTATCGCTCTCTCTCTATCGCTATCTCTCTATCGCTCTCTCTCTATCGCTCTCTCTATCGCTCTCTCTCTATCGCTCTCTCTCTCTATCGCTCTCTCTATCGCTCTCTCTCTCTATCTCTCTCTCTCTCTATCGCTCTCTCTCTCTATCGCTCTCTCTATCTCTCTCTCAGTACCTGTAATACTTTTGTGGAGCAGTGCCAACATATCGTTCTGGAAGTATCCATGAGCAGAGTAGTTGAAGCACAGTCATCACTGCAGTCGGTTTTCCTGCTGTATCACAGTCACCTGACTTGTCCCGGATTCAGCATCATACTGATGAGCTCATCAAATAAGAGGGTAAACGTTGACACTATAAAGGGGATGTTGTACCGCGCTGTTCTGTGAGACTTTTTATTGCTTATCTATATTAATTGTGTCGTTTCTCTTTAAATGTCTTTCTCTTTGGAAGAGATAAATCTGATGATGTCTCAAACCATGCATAAATCAAATATATCAAATGTATTAAACATATTAATAAATACAATACAATTGATTCTGGTTGCTGCAGTAATCAACATAAACCATAATTTAGACTGTCCACGATTACATACATTTCATGGAGACAAGTACCAATTTCCAAAACAATCATGATTCGTCCCTACTCGTCAGATGCCAAGAATACACTAATTTAAAAAGTACAATATCCTGATATACATCTATCATGATTAGACCCATATATACATCAATTCATTGGTGCAATGTCCACATAATATCTGACATAATTCGTCCCAACGCGTTTCGCATTTAGCTTCTTCAGGGGCCCAGGCTAATCATGCACCCACGGTGCCTGGATGTGGATCGATGTGTAGGAGACTAAATGAGGTGGACAGCCGCATTCAGCCCTACCACCACACCCTGCTGCTCATCACTTCCGGGACCCCGGGGGCCTTCAGGGGGAGGGATGGCCCAGGCAATGTGCGAGACCCATCCAACCCTAACTGGAACACGTTCCTATAGCAGGTCAGA
>NW_017306315.1:1790216-1795667 GCF_000935625.1 Nanorana parkeri
CTCCTAGCTCCTTTCAGTATGCTCGCCACTGGAGCTAGGAGCCAAAGGCACTACACCCTATACCATACTCTGATCGCCTATGTAGAGGCGATCCGCAAGTTTTTTAGGCTTAGATACATTTGTTGTTTATTTCAGTTATGACTGCAGTCAGAACTTATTGTTGCACACCTTGTTGTCCTGTAACATGGCCTGCTACAGGAAGTGGGAGAATAATAAATCTACTGGCAGGATCAAGAGGTGATAAAGCTATGTTACAGGAGGACTCAGGAAAACAAGACCTGAAGAACCACTTCCGGGCCGCAATACGTCTCCATATACGGCGGCCCGCAGAAGAGGTTAAACCAAGAACATGGCTGCTGCAGCAGACGTGTTTTTGGTGTCATTTTAAAGAGCCGGCGATGACTGTTAATGTACAAATGATCCGGTGTCTATACAGCTGCCAGATCGTTTGTACGGTGCGGCATGTGACAGCATGGCAGTGCTGGAGCACAATTGGGAAACAGTTGTCACCCCAGAATAGGAAAAAAAGGACAAGGGATTGTTTTTCAGATTGAAAAAGATTATAACAATAACATTTAAAAAAAAAAAAACAAGTTAAAGCTTATATGAGATTTTACTGATTAGGTTTAATATTTTAAAATGCAGTGAGGTGTGATTTTCTCTTTACCCTTTTACTTTACGACATATGATAATAAATGTTATGCAAACTGTCATTTATCAATATTATTTGGAGCGTGTGTTGCTCTCACACAATACAATGTCCTTTTTTTCTCTCTTAAGTTTTCTCTTAAAAGAAGAACTATGGGGTCAGGGCTTTTCCCCATAGTTCTACTGAGGGTCAAGGGAGAACGCAAACTAGCATCCTCCCATCACCCTAGGCTCAGTATATAGGGAGCTGCTGCTCGCAGTATACTGAGACGCCGCAGCCGAAGTAGATCCCGACAATTCTGTCTGGATCCGCCTAGCTGCGTGAGTGACAGCTGGCTCTGCCTATCTAGAGGCAGAGCCAGCTGTACCCGCCCCCTCCCCCGTCTGTTCCGCCAGTCAGCGCTGGAGGATTGGAGGGGGAAGACGGAGGAATCGCTGCAGGGAGCCATGAGTTACAGTCACGGCTCTCTGCAGGGAGATGATCGAGAAGTGAGCGAGCGACAGTATATGTTCGCTCACTTCCCAATCTTTTGAGCCGACCTGTGACAGTTTCATTGCCACAGGTCGGCTCGAACTATGAGGATGAGTCTAAATCACTCACCTCATAGAAAAGATTTAAACACAAGGGGCGTCGGGGCTTCTTCTCAGTCAGAGCGGTTAAGTTTTGAAAGCAGTGGAATCAGCAGAGAGGATTGAATCATTCAAAAATCAATCAGATACCTTCCTCATTGACCGTAACATACAGGGGTACAGGTACTCTTAAAACCTAGGACCACACAGGGACTCACATAAACACATGCACGCACTACACACACACTTACACACAAAGGTTGAACTCGATGGACCTGTGTCTTTATTCAACCCCAATACTATCAATAGGGTTGCCACCTGTCCAGGATTCACCCGGACAGTCCGGGTTCTGAATGCTGTGTCCGGGTTTCATGGCAGCAGAAACCCGGACACAAGGTGTCAGGCAGACAGGGGCAACCAAAATTAAGATAGGGACTACTGGCTCCCCACTGAAAATAGTCTGACTGTGATATTTACATATGAATGGGCGGCGCTATTCACATATGAATAAGCCGCAACTCATTCTCCCAAGAAAAAAAATGGCTGCGCGTCGCTAGAGTGTTCGGGTTTCGCTTGAACAAAAGGTGGCAACCCTAACTATCAAGGGTATTCACAAAAGGGTGAAGAGTTTGGAGAAGGCCGGAGAAGTGAACAATCTAGGATAAAATAGCTGATTTGGAAAAATTCTCTAATTTAGCTCACTTTCCAGTTCAGCTATGTTGTCCTAGATTGTTCCCTTCTCCCGCCTTCTCCAAACTCTTCACCTTTCTGTGAATAACCCTTTATGTAACTATGTAACGGTAATACATAAAGTCAACAGCAGCCCTTTGCAAGATGTTGCACCATCCAAAATATTTTTGAAGACAATCATTAATGGTGGCCGGCGACTATTTGCTAAGCTAACATTAAGTGCACACCGTGAACATTTTAAAAATAGATGAGAAATAATTTAAAAAAAAGAAGCCAATGTAGCAGAGTTACAATTATTTCGCATAGCAGATCGAGTCACAATTAAATTCGATTTGGTTTCTATTCGTATCTATTATTCATTAAGATTTTTTTTTTAAATGTTTACTCATTTTAAATAGTTTTTAATTAAAAAAATTAAAGGTCCGTCCAAATAGTAAAAACTGTCTTTAGAGCTAAATATATTTGTCGGGTTATACTTCACCAGGAAGATGATGCAACTCTCACATTTAGTTTCACAACGGATGAATCTTTCGTTCTGAAACTCTTCTTTTTACTGAATTTTAGCTAACTTTTTTCAATTAAAATTCACATTTTGTTTATTGAGAAGTAAACCACAAGCGCAGATGTTACAAGTGCGAAAGCAAATTTTTTTCCCAGCACAGATCACCAGACAAAAAAAATTAAACTGTCTAATTATTAGGTTTAAAAACAGAGCTTTTAGTTGCACGACTTCTGCAGAATATGTGGAAGCCGCACTGCCTCGTCAAGGCCCCTCTGTGCAGTGCGGTCCTAGTTCTAATCTTTGAGAGCCTCCATCTTGGAGCACATATAGCAAAGGATGAATTGGGTGCAGGTTTGCCAGGAGGCAGCCCAACCTCCTTTGCTATACACTGAGTGGCCAGATTATTATGACCACCTGACGTTTGTAGGCAAATTAGCTATAATTAGCTATAATTTGGTGCTGAAGTTGCTAGAGGGCCAGACCATTATAAATAGGGAAGCAGGTTGGTTACCACGACAGTAGAAGTGATTTGTTTCTAAAGATACGGGGAAACAACGCAATGTAACAGCCTTTGAACATGGGATGATTGTTGGCGCTCGGAGCCATGGAGCGAGTATCAGCAAAACAGCAGAATCCGTTCAATGTTCAAGAGCAGCTGTTGTTAAAGTGTTTAAAGACCGGACTGTCAGCCGAAAATCTGGGTCTGAACGTGCGAATTGTGGCCGTCAGCGACTAGTCAATGTCAGGGCAGAACGGGGGAGGGGCAAGACCGGCACAAGACAACAGAAGGGCAACAGTGCAGCGTCAGATTCCGCGCATCACCTTTTAACATCTCGTGGAGTCATCTCGTGGCCCAACGAAGTACTGATGGGGTGGTCATAATAATCTGGCCACTCAGTGTATATGCTCCAAGATGCCGGCTCTCTTAGAGTTAGGACCACACTACACAGAGGGGCCTTGACAAGACAGTGCGGCTTCCACATATTTTGCAAAAACTGTGCAACTAAAACCTCTATTTTTTTATTTTATTTTTTAAGAATATTTATTTCTTTATTTCCTTTAAATTCCACAAATATATGACAACACATTATCAAAATCATTAAAAAAAAAACCTTCAATCCATCTTTACAGTTCATTCTCTGTTTTTAGCCTTAATAGTAAAGACAGTGTATTTTTTTTTTTTGCAGGCTGGCTGGTGAGTGTGCTGGGAAATTTTTGTTTTTTAAAGCCCTTCCATAAGCACCTCGCTTTAATGCTAGTTATGAATCGATGAGTGTGTTTGCCATTTGTTTCACTTGTAAGCTCATATGCGCTTTGCTGGGACTGAGTAGGGTTAAGTATCATTTTTAGAAGGTCCACGGTTCATTTAAACACGCAGGCAACTTTAAAAATCACTGTAAAAAAAAAAAGAATAAAGACATTTAAACACGATTGAAAATATTTACAAATAAATCATTAATGATGAAGATATCAGAGTAATGTATTTATTTACTAACAAATATACACTAAATGAAGAAAGGTAACAACACTGCCTAATCTTAAGCTTAATTAGGTGTTACAAATCCATTTGGACTTTGTTTGTTTAATACATTGGTTAAAAATAATAAAAAAGAATATTCCCTGGAAAATCTAGCAACCAGTGACACTGTACGGCTCAGCCACCAGTCAACCAATGGTGTTGTGCGTGCCGCACAATGTCATTGGTTGGTAGGACGTTAGCAGCTTGGTCACACAGGATCAATGGCTGCTGGGATGCAGGTGGGTGCACCATAACAAACAATGACATTGTGGGGAAGGACGTTGTATAAATTGCACAATGTCATTAGTTGCTAAGATGCTGGCAGCCCCACAGCGTCGGTGGTTGTTATGGTTTGCCTACCTGCATCCTAGCAACCAGTGACACTGTACGGCTCAGCCACCAGTCAACCAATGATGTTATGCATGCCGCACAGCCTCATTGGTTGCTAGGGAGGTGCGGCAGGTGGGTGAAATGGCCAAATTATTTTACCCTTCCAGGAACTGCTTGGGATCAGTTCTCATTCATGATTGATCCGAACCTGAAACTCATCCCTAGCCAGCAGGTGAGAAAAAAGAAAAACGAATGCAGCCGCCACATCTATGGACTGGAACAGCTGCAACACATGACAATGTTATTCTTGGAGTTTAAAGTGTATCATTGTTCTTCTTCTTTCGGGGTATTTCACTTCATGTTTCCATTCAGCAATTGTACTAGAAATACAATGAGGGGGATTTATCAACACTGGAGCAGCTGTGCACGGCAACCAATCAGCTTCTCTCTTCAGTTTGTTCAGTTAAGATTTTAAAATAAAAGGTGGATACTGATTGGTTGCCGTGCACAGCTGCCCCAGTTTTTATCTGCTCCACTTTTGATAAATTCCCTTCATTGTTTCCTTCCTACCTTCCCATTGTATATAATTCAGCGATGATGAATATTTATAGTTCAAGGGGAAAAAACAAACAAAACTGACACCCTAAAACATCTGCGGGGCTTTTACCCAGAAAAGGGAAGTGGCGGCAAATCTGTTGAACAGCAATTTTTTGCATGAACGATTTTGTTGTTCTCAGGGATTTAACCCTTTCGCTGGTAACAACGCATACCGTAAGTCACCTGGCCCCTCCAAACAGACTCTGTTCAGCTGTGTAAAGTCGGCTTTACAGTGGAAGTGACTCTGTGGCTGAGCTGCCGCCAGACCGCTTGCAAAGGGCCGGTGAAGAGTGCGCCCCGCCTTCCTCCCCGACACCACCCGCCTTGCTTCCCAGGCTTCGCTGCCCCTGCTGCCGGCCCTGGGACTGGCATCACAAGAGGGGAGAGGGATCGGCAAAAATCCATTCGCTGATCTCCTCCCCACTGAATGGAGCCGGATGCGTTACTTCCAGGTCCTAAGCTGCCAGGGAAGAAGCTATTCAAGTATCTGTACTTGAATGTATTATTTGCAGTGGAAAGGTCTAATAGACCCCTAATGTCACCATAAAGAGAACCTGTCACCACCTAATATGCTTTCACATGTGTGTTTTGTGAG
>NW_017306315.1:1795693-1796108 GCF_000935625.1 Nanorana parkeri
CCCCCCCCCCCCCCCCATGTGATAGCAAGGAAGTAAAGAAATAAATAAAAATAAAGTAAAATAAAATAAATGTAAAAATTAAAGACCCCCGCGAGCATGCACTTAGTAACGTAAACAGGCGTCGCATGCGCCTGCATAAAAAACACATCGATTGCGCCACCTGTGTTAGGTATTGTGGCGTGCGCCAGAGCAAGAGCAATAATTCTGGGATCTATATTCACAGGTAACTCTAGACTGATGACCTGTACAGGCTTTTAAAGCATCACCTATGGACAATGGGGAGGAAAGTGCTAGATGATGCTGAATGTCCTCCAGCCAGAAAATGAGGCGGGCTCTATCTGACTTGCTGCAGCTTCTAATGCACCTTGTGAGAATCTCATAGTGTCCAGTGATATCAGAGAAAGCAATTTCAGGC
>NW_017306315.1:1796497-1799127 GCF_000935625.1 Nanorana parkeri
AGGACAGAGGTCAGATAGAAGACTGAAGGGAAGGACGGAGGTCAGATAGAAGACTGAAGGGAAGGATGGGGGTCAGATAGAAGACTGAAGGGAAGGACGGAGGTCAGATAGAAGACTGAAGGGAAGGACGGAGGTCAGATATAAGACTGAAGGGGAGGCTGGAGGTCAGATATAAGACTGAAGGGAAGGATGGAGGTCAGATAGAAGATTGAAGGGAAGGATGGAGGTCAGATAGAAGACTGAAGGGAAGGACGGAGGTCAGATAGAAGACTGAACGGAAAGCCAGAGGTCATATAGAAAACAGATGGGAAGGACGGAGGTCACATATAAGACTGAAGGGGAGGATGGAGGTCAGATTTAAAATAGAAGATTTGGTTTGCTTAAGCCCTGAGTATCATAAACAACTGGCTGATAAAAAAAAAAGGGAAGTAGAAAGAAAATGATCATCAACATCATCAGATCAAATACTAGAAAGATGATATTAACGTGTGAAAGATTCCCAGCGTGTCACATCAACAGATCCTCCGCCTGAAGACGCTCCGAGCACACAGGTAAGCCCATGGGATCTCCCCTCACCCCAATAATTATCTTACTCTGTTTTTTTATATCAGCTGCAGATCTATTAGAGAGAGAGATTGAGAGAGAGAGAGAGTTAGATAGATAGATAGATGTTTAATAGAGCCCATGGCCGTACCGGTGTGTTCGGGGAGTATCCCTGGACAGATGATCCGTTGATGTGACAAAACTGGAATTTTAACATGGTAATGTCATCTCTCTAATAGTTATTCTGATGCTGTTGACTGTCTTTTTTTTTTCTACCTCCCTATTTTTTCTTTAACCACAACTAACAACCGGCTTAGCTTCACCTTATTTACTCATCTCAATAAACAGACACTGTGCAAAGCAAACATTCTCTACTGCTGTGGGAAATCAATCCCCAACAGCACAGTGGTGTAGTGGTTACTGGTTAGCGCTTCTGCCTTCCAGCACTCGGGGGTCCCTGGTTCAAATCCTGGCCAGGTCACTATATGCAAAGGAGTTTGCATATAGTGCGTGTGAGAGAGAGCGAAATATAAATAGCTCGATAGATATAGTTATGTGGATTGATTTGCTATAGTAGCAGAGAACGTTTGCTGTGCACAGTGACTGCTTATTGAGTTTAGTAAATAGGATGAGGCTGTGTTCACTTCATCATCACATCATGTGGAATGAAATCCTATTTTTATTTCCTTTCCACAGGATGGAGTATTCGGAGTGAACACATTCTACAAATAAGTGTAAAACTATTTATTGTGAACAATTTCCAGAAGGAGACTTCTGTTTTATTTATTTATTATGTAGTAGTATTATTATTATTATTATTATTATTAAAGTGCCCACAATGTAAAAAAATGTATACAAATTTGCAGCTGCAGAGTTCGAACTAAAAACTAAAAAAAGACATTTTGTGAAAGAATCCGAAGCATCCTCATGTAAACAGTTTCTCGTTTTAAATACATTGTATAAACTGTTGTATATTTCAATTGAAAGACAAATATGTGAACATGCAAAATAGTGAAATATATTCCCATTGTTATCTAATAGGGCTATCCACAAATATGCCAAAGGCAGCCGAGTTAATAACCCACCCGAAGAGAAGTGAGCCAAACGCTGTTCGGCTAGTCACTTCAGGCTTGTACGGCTGATTTATCGGCTGATAACGTATCGGCTTATCGGCTGATAACGTATCACTTGTTGTTTAACTATTTACTGGATTTTATATATAGGTGCTTTTATTGATTGTTTATTCACATATTATTGCTTCATGACTATGCTTATACGGATGCTTTCAATATAACTGATTTGTTTAGCCAGCTAAAGCTCACCACACACATACAATACACTCAAGTACCACCGGGTTGTGTTTTGCAGCTTCACCCACTAATTCACTATCACTAGTGGAGACATCTACTTTATATTTAACATTTTTTATTTTATTTTGTTATCTGAAGGTGATCTCCCCCCTTTGGTTTTGAGAGATCACTTTCACACCCATTCACAACTAGACCGAGCGCAACTTATCTGCCACACATTATTGTTCAGGTGGCAACCTATCACGGTACCACACTTGTAGTCACTGAGCTCCTGAGAGCGACCCATTCTTTCACAAATGTTTGTAGAAGCGTCTGCATGCCGAGGTGCGCGATTTTATACACCTGTGGTCATGGAGGTGATTCGAACACCCGAATCCAATGATTTGGAGGGGCGTCCCAATACTTTAGGCAATATAGTGTAAGTAAATGAGCATTACGTCACTGGCAGGGAGGAGTAAATACAACTCAGATCTGTAGACAATTGCCAAGTCGGCCAATAACCATGAACTGCATTTGGATATTTTTTTAAAAGACAACAACAGTTACCCGACATGTACACGGAGCCTCTCACGGTGACATTATTATTATTATTTTGCACAGCTTGAAGAAATGCCGCCTCCCCTGAACTCGCAGACTCTCATTTGTCTCGGTTTCTTCGTCTTCCTCGATATAGGTGAGCATGAGCTTGTATGTGTTTCTCCTCGAAATCCTCTGTAAGTTTTACAAATTCGGCATCTGTGAATTTTTATGTGCACCTTAAAGCAGAAGTATTTATAT
>NW_017306315.1:1799157-1800650 GCF_000935625.1 Nanorana parkeri
CAGACAAAAACTGGAGCAGCTGTGCACGGCAACCAATCAGCTTCTGTCTCTCATTTTCAAATCTTAACTGAGCAAACTGAAGAGAGAAGCTGATTGGTTGCCGTGCACAGCTGCTCCAGTTTTGATACATTTCCCCTCATTGCATCCGCATTAGTTGCATGAAAAAAGGTAATAGTTACATACAAGTAGACATGTAACCCCAAAGCAAATTTGTTTTGTTTCATTTTGGATCTATTGGGACCCAAAAACAGGAAGCATGACGAGGAAGTATGGGGACGGCTTCTCTGCTAATCGGGAAGCCGGTTGGCGAGACTTTACACACCGCCCGACTTCCCGGCTAATCAAGAATCCAGGTGGTGAGTCATTATACGCCGCCTGGCTTCCTTAATGGGACTTCTGGTATCTGTATTCGGTATCGGTGAGTACCGAAAAAAAATATTGCTACTCGTACTCGATAACGAAAAACCGGTATCGGTGCATCCGTGGTGCCCAGTATACCGAAATGTTTAATTTGGATGCACTTTAAGTAACTGTTCTTAATTTAATGACAGGTGCTCTTTAGCCCCTTGACCTTTTTTTTTTAATTATGTATTCCTTTATAGCAACGTCAGGGAACTACATAAAGCAAAAGCCAAATGACGTTAGCCGCGTCGTTGGGGAGTCCGCCAGCATAGAGTGTTCTGTCCAGTCAAATATTGACATTAGAGGATTATGTTTTTTTAAAAGTAACTCACGAATTTTCACACTTTGGATATACAACAAAACCCTCTACGACACACTGCAAGTCTCCGGCACATACGACAGACTTACCTGGATCTTACCTCAAACACGCACAAAGAGTGAACCATGCACCACCGGTAGGTAAACACGCTTCAATAACCTTGCAAAAAACAAATCCAAAGTGAATTTAAATTTGGGAATAAAAATGTGATGTACAGAAATTAAACTTCTATTACATTATTTGCTTCCGTTTATTAAAAAAATAATAAGAGCTCTCCTCTGCCCTGTGCAAACTTCCTGCTTCAAGTCTAATTAGCCCTCCCAGTTCTTATCTTGGACTACAGAGCATTTAGTCTCTATGTTGCGGAGATGAGGAGAATGGAAGGGATTCAGTTTAGCAAAATACACCTGGGCAGGGCGAACACCACTCCGTCCACTGGCGGAACTACCAGGGTCGCAGCGGTCGCAATTGCCATCCCAGAGAGGAAGCAGAAGGCCCGAAAGCTTCCTCATGCTGTGTCCCCCGTCCCCCCCCCTCCAGATAGTGCCGCTCCCTCCCCCACTGCTCTTCATGTACGGGTGGCTGTGCAGGGATAGAGAGGCTGTGTCTGCCACTTGTCTGCCTGATGGAGCCTCTACCGGCACAGCAGGCACCGCCAGGCAGCACATTCTTAAGCTGGGAGAGGACCCTCTCCACTCAGCCCCCACACCCTGGCTGCCAAAGAAGAAGAAGCTGAGCTGCTGTAGTATTCAGGTAAGGCCGGTGTGGGGAG
>NW_017306315.1:1800996-1808805 GCF_000935625.1 Nanorana parkeri
TGAGAAGCTGCTGTTATTATTATTATTTACATTATAATGTATTGCTGGGACTTGTAGTCCTGCATAGCTGGTGGTATTCTGCATTGCTGTATAATCAGAGTCGCAGCGGTTCTTGCAGATGAAGAAGAAATTGCCTATACTTGCAGGGTCGTCAAAGGGAAAAAACACAGGGAATTGCCATGTTTTGTAGAGATTGCCTCATAAGTTTTTTTTTTTCTTTTTCATTTTGTCCGACGCATACAAAATAATTTTGACATACACTTAAACTAACTTACACTCATTAATTGAATTTAATTATTTTAATACATTTTATTAATTTTATTTATGTCTGTACAAAATTAAATATGGCGGCTGCATTAGTCTCCTTTTTAGCCTTTCTCTCTTTATTTTCACCTGGTGATCTGGCAAGTAACCTGCTTTAGGTTGGCTTCACTCTATGGAGAAGCAATGGAGCCACCGTTGGATGACAGCACTGTCACCCTGTGGGTAGGGTGGTGTTAGATGCATTAACAGAGTGTAATGGACCGGACTAACCAATTCAATTTGAAACTCCATCAGTTTATTACAGCAGTAGTTTATATTTCCCTTTTGGCATAAAGGTTTTACATAAATGAATAAAAGCCGACCATTGTAAGCCCCCCCGGTCAGTGTTAAATGGTTTGTCCCAACCCTCTATCTGCCACTTCTGCTAGACAGCTTGGCCCGGTAAAGGAAGTTGAAAGTTGAAGTTGATAACAGACTTACCGTATATACTCGAGTATAAGCCGAGATTTTCAGCCCATTTTTTTGGCTGAAAAACCGGATCACCAGATGAAAATACAGGCAGTCCCCGGGTTACATACAAGATAGGGACTTTAGGTTTGTACTTAAGTTTAGACATTTTTTAGTTTTGGATAGCATAGGGAAGGGTCACGTTTTTTTTGCTGTCTGTTCTTGTTGTTCAGAAGATTATAATATAATTTAAAAACATTTTTTATTTAAAATGACACACCAAAAAAAGTTTTTTTCTATTTTTAATTTTATTTTATAAACGTATTTTTTTTTTGCATTTTTAATTTTTATTTATTTAACTTTTTAAATGTTTTTTTAATTTTTTTTGCTTTTTTCATTTAATTTTTTACACTTTTTTTAATTTATTTTTTTATTTTAATGTTGGGAGCTATTGCCAGTATGTTTTTGGATATTTCAAATTGCAATAGCCAATAACAGGCTGGCTATTGCATCTGCCCACTGCCTGCTGTCAATTAACAGAGGAGGAGCCTGAAGGAGAAAGTTCTCTATCAGGTCCTCCCATGCTGATTGACAGCAGGCAGTGGGCGAGTGCAATAGCCAGGTTGCTATTTGCTATTGCATTTTACAATATCCAATAGCAGGCTGGGTATGGCTCCCAGCCTGCAATGAAGAGAAGGCAGGAGGGCGCGGCAGAGGATCCGCGGCCGGACCAGGAAAGTGAAGGATCGGCGGAAGAAGAAGACGCCAGGACTTCAGCGGAGGTACGGGGGGGCAGCTAGGAATGCAGCGGTCTGCGGTGTTTTGAAGGGACGCAGGCCGCTGCAGCCACAGTTCTCCTAAATGTACCGGTAGCTGCTGGTACATTTAGGAGAACTGTGGACCCCGGTTCGTAAGTACGTACTGCCTGTACAGCAACAAAGTCTAATGCAGCCGCCACATCTAAGGACTGGTCATACCCCAAGAACAAGTGTAATTTATTGCACCTTACAATTCCTTAGATGCGGTGGCTGCATTGGTCCTCTTCTATAGCCTGAGTTTATTTTCTGCAAATACAGGAACATTTTGTCAGAAATCCATTCTTCTTGAGGCTAGGTTCACACCTGGGTGATCCGCGACTGCGCGGCAATCGTGCACTATACCGCGCGGATTGCCGTGCGGTTACTGAGTCGCCCACCACCGACAATCGCACTGGCGGCGCCAATATTTTCTATTGTCACCCCAGACGCGCGGGGCGGAGTGCTCAGTTTTGCTGCCGCAATTCCGCCCATGCAACTGAGCACACCGTACGTCACAACGAGCCGCAAAAAGAGGTGCATGTACCTTTTTTCCTGAGATTGCCGCATGGATGTAACCCCATTGAAATGAATGGGGCCGCGCGTCAACCGATGCGTGTAATTGTGTACGACAATACGAATTCACCTGCACTCCATACAGCGTACAGACCTTGGATGAAAGGTTGGTGCTTGAAGTGACAACACGGATGGCGCCGTGTCAGATACAGTCCATAATAGAAGTCACCAACACTCGATGATGTGTGAAAGAAGTAAAGCACTCGTTATTAAATCGTCACATGCGTCAAACAGCCAACGCTTTCGGGACCACGTAGGGTCCCTTTTTCTGGGCAACATAGTGACCAATGTCGCCCAGATGAAAGGACCCTACGTGGCCCCGAAAGCGTTGGCTGTTTGACGCATGTGACAATTTAATAACGAGTGCTTTACTTCTTGCACGCATCATCGAGTGCTGGTGACTTCTATTATATAATTGTGTACGACCGCGCGGTCCCAGATCGGCCAGGTCTGCGCCGGCCCTGAAACTTTGTGTGGACTGAACATCTTAAACAATGTTATCAGCTATCTTATTTGAAGTACAAAGCAACTCCCCCATATGTAATGAAGATGAGGAGAGTGGATGCTGATTGTAATCCAAATCAGGATAGCAGCCTTGGGAGATAACACTACTGCTCCATAGGTACAGTGCAGTGAGTGAGCGTTGCCACCCTAGGACAGCATGTGTGTTATTTGCCCGGATCACCAAGTGAAGATAAAAGGAAAACAACCTGAAAGAAAGAAACTAATGCAGCCATTATAATCAGGGCCGGCTAGTGCAATGTATCACATTTTTGTTCTTGGGTTCAGATACACTTGAAGGGTTTCCTCAATCTGTTTAATGTTTCTGGTTTCGAAGTGACTAAAATTGCTACAAAATTGCAAAATGAAAACAGTCACAGCGTGATTGGCTGTGTGAAGCTGGAACCTCAGGGGCGGGGAATGTCAGAGGTATAGAAGCCATTCTGCAATTCAGCTTGTTAGCATCTACCCCAAAAAAAACTGCTCTGCGTGTGAGTTGAGAGTGATAAAAGATCTTTAAGCACGATTTACCTAATATCTGTTCTTTTGTTATTTATTTACCAGCATCCATCCCTGTAGAGTCCGCCATTGCCTGCCCAGATAACACTCCAAAAACATGTTTATTACATGGACAAATTGTGCTGGCATCACTTTCAATGCCTAGCACTTTGGATTACAGAAGTCGTATCCAGCTTTCAGGGACCATTCTGAATCTCACAATTACGCTGAACAGTCTACTTGAGAACGACCTGGCCGAATACACATGTCGGGGTGCAGCAAAAGGCATAGGAGATATGAAAGGAGTTCAGACTATACTTACTGTAGGTAAGACATTCACAGTGTGTATTTCTTTCCTGTATTGATATAGCACTTTACAGTATAAATCCATTGATTCACGCGTGGAGCTTACACAGAGTTGAGAAGTATCTCCTCGCCCCCATGTGACCTCACTGGGTACCTGAACAGCCAATCACCAAGCACCAGCACTGTTCCATGAGAGCAAACCGTGCATTTGTCATGCTAAAGGAATACCAATTATGATGATATTCTGAAGCTGAATGGTGTGCGGCCAACATATCCTCTAAGCAAACAGAGTGAGTCACATGATCTCCCGTACCCATCTTTGGGTATGGGAGATCATGTGACTCACTTCGATTGCTTAGAGCAGGGGTAGCAAACCTCCGGCCCTCCAGCTGTGGTGAAACTACAAATCCCATGATGCATCTCTCTTCGGGAGTCATGTCTGTGGCTGTGAGAATCTTGCAATGCCTCATGGGATTTGTAGTTTCCCCACAGCTGGAGGGCCAGAGGTTTGCTACCCCTGGCTTTGAGGATATGTTGTCCTCACACCATTCAGCCCACTGGACATTCCTATAATGGGTATTTTCCGGCATTCCCAGTGGGCAAACAAACCAGTCGTACAGCGGAGCAGGGGTGTAAACGTTTACTGCTGGGAGGGGGGCATCAAAGTGAACCTGGTACAGTCATGTGGGGGAGGAAACGGCTAGATGATGCTGGACATCATGCAGCCAGGAAATTAAGTGGGCTCTCTCTGACTTGCTGCAGTGGCTAATGCACATTGTGAGAAGCTCACAATGCATAACACATCAACCCTTGAGATGGATGGGCTTTTTACAGCAGAAGACCGCATTGGGTTCTACTCCTCTCAGCCAAGAACAGAAAGCTGCAGTGGGCACCAAATCACCAAATCTGGAAGACTGGAGGGACATGTATCCTGGTCTGATAAATGTTGATTTCTGCTGAGGCATGCAGATGGTGGGACAGCCACCAGATCTGAATCACCTTTAGGATGAGTAGGACGGGAGATTCTGAGCATGAACGCCCAGATGAGAAATCTGCAGGAATTGTGTGATGTAAATATATGGCCCAAAATCTCAAAGCTGATCTCTGGGACAAAGCCATTTTTGAGTCCCATCAGTCCCATTGGTGGATGGATGCTGCGTTGGCTAAAAACTGTTATGGTAAGCTCCGAGTACCTGTCAGGGTTTACCGTGCTCCTCTGAGAATCCCAGCCAGGATCCAGAAGATCCGCTACTAATGTATCTCACAGAGTCCAGGCCAGTATGGCTAGTAATAGTAAACGATTCCAGACCAGGACTTCCAGTGTACCCTGAGGCTGGGCGTGTCGTCTCTGATTCAGAAGGGTGCTGTGTCTTTTTGCCAGCTTCCTGTTTGTCTAAAGAGCTTACACTTCTGCTGGTTTCTCATTGCTGACCCGGACCACCTGACCCTTCTTTGCTTGCTGCCTGCCCTGATCTTCTGCCTGGATCTGACTTTGCTCTTGTCTCCTACGTTTATCCTCTGATTACTTGTTGCTGACCTGGGACCGTCTGACCATCCTCTGCTAGCCGCCTGCCATGAGCTCTGCCTGGATCTGGCTACTGTCTCCTCATTGGAGCCCTCCTGTTCTCATCCATCCCTTGGCGGGGCAACCCTGGGGATCACAACCTGGTACCAGCAAGCAGCCAAGCCCACCTCCACCATCAGGAACTCTGGTGAACACTGGCTGGTAGTTAGACTACGTCCCTCAGGGAAGCCCGTGGCACCTGCCAGGGGGTGTCACCCTAAAACTATTATTCATCCTGTTATCGCTGTAAGTACCAAATATCTGGTGCAGAAACTTACAGTCCTGGCCCTAGTAGACTGCATAGGCTATGGGGGGTCATTCAGTCTTCACCTCGCCCCTTCGCAAAAGTCTTGTATTCATTTCACAGACTACAAGGTGTTCTGTGATTGGACCACAAGAGATTCTAACATTCATCCACCCCTCCTCCATTCAAAAAACTTCTTGCAACCCATGAAAAGATGTTTTCTGAATGCCCAAGATGTAGTGTGTGCAAGCCTCATAGCCTTCAATATATGCATTGTACCAGAGCCGGGACCGTAGGTTAAGGACCCGGTAGTTCGGTACTCCAGCACTGTTGGGATGAATATGGGACTTTGTACCTAACAGAGCAATCATCCACCAATGGGACATACATCATTAGGGGAAATTCAATTTTACATAGCATAGATCCTAGTAAGTGAGTGTATGTGTAGAGAGTTATGGGGGAGGGGAGGGGCATTATGGAAAGGGTCGTTTCTGGATTTCATTTTAAAAGAAGGAAAATCTAAAACTTACCGTTGTACTGGGGCTACTCCCACATGTCAAGGGTTAAGTGCTTGTTTTGTCTGGGTGGCTCAAATAAAGAAGATATACTTATTCATAGACTGGACCCCGCAGGCTCTTCTACCCCGGGCACCGGTGGTCTAAGAACAACTGGTGTCATCAAGTCTTATGCATGTCCACCAACTTGCATTACACCTGAGGATGCCGAGGGAAATTCCACAGCTGAGTGAGAGCTGACCACTGCGGGATCGAGAATCAGGTTGGTATATCTGCGTTATTTGAGTTCTCTACCACCTAACCCTTACAGTGCTGTAGGGATGTGCGGTCAGGGGAGGCAGCTGAAGCAGAGCCTCACCTAGTATTATGGAGGAAAAAGCTGTCAGCTTCAAGTCTGAAGCTGACAGCTTTTTCTCCATTTAGATCGGCTTGTTACAGGTTACACAGCAGAGAAAGCCTCCCCGCTGTAAAACATGTCATGGACGGAGCACTGCCAGTTAATTACAGGCAGCGCTGCATCCGGCTTTTGATGGGTAGTTAGGTTACACAGCAGCGGGCTTCCCCATGGCTTGTGTAACCTAACTATTGAGGAAAGAGCTGTCACAGCCTCTACTCTTGGTCAGAGGTGTGAGCTCTGTGGATGGCTTGGACCAATGGCAAAGCGCCATTGGTCCAAGCTGTCCAATCAAAAAATACTAAACTGTTGAGGTTATTTGTGGAGTGTTTGGTATTTATTACCTTAGTGTTCCAGTGTTGGATAGATTGGACTTTTGGTTACATTTCTGCTATTGGGTTTAGATGCACTTTAAACCTTTTATGAGATTTATTCATTGAGTTTTTATATATTTTTAGGATTTTAGTAGATGTAGGAGAGTTGAAGGACCTGTTTTGTTTGTCTGTTGTATCTCTCAGATTGGTGAGAGTCTGCATACCTTTTGTGACTACTATGAGCTCTTCCACCATCCTTGTGCTGAGTTTCTGGGTCTGTATACCCGCTGTGCCCATTATGATGGGTTTCCACCATGCCGGTGTTGACTTCTCAGCTCTGCAAACCTCCAGTAGCAATAATGTGGGCTCCCACCATCCCTGTACTGAGTTCCTGGGTCCACACACCTTCTGTATCCATTATAAAGGGTTCCTACTATCCCTGTGCTGAGTCCCTGGGTCTGTACATGTGATGTGCCTATTGTGGGGGGTTCCCACCATTCCTTCACTGAGTTCCCATCCCTGCACATCTGCTGTGGCCATTATGAGGGGTTCCTATCATCCCGGTGCTGAGTTCCCAGGTCTGTACACCTGCTGTGCCCATTATGAGGGGCTCCCACCATACCTGCACTGTATTCCGGCTTTGCACAGCTGCTGTGGCCTGTATCAGGGGCTCCCACCATCCCTGCTTGATTCATGTTTTTTGTTATGGAGGATGTAGCAGGAGGAAAGGGCGCTCATTAAGGTGAACATGAGCACCCAAAGAGCTGCTGGGTACTGTTCTGCAGAAATCTTGCCATTACATGTCCCATGAGATGTAAAGATTGCTGTTGCAGTGAAGCCCACATGGTGTCAATATCCCTTGATAATGTCAGGGGAGTAAAGATACAGCATTCAAATGGCCTAAACCCAACCCCTGAAAAAATACCCTGGGCTACCATGGCACAGGAGAAAAACTGCAAAGGCATCACCCTGACCCTACGACACCCTTTACGGCTGCCATGTTGCTATGGGGGCAAGAGTGGTTAGATGGAGGGGCTCCTGCTGTCTGGGTGCTTCCATCTGATTGCTCATTAAAAATTCTTGTAAAGGGGACTAATAAGTACACGGGGGCAACACAGTTCTGATGTTTTCCGGAGATGACTGATCCCTAGTCTATTGCCTCCATTACTCCCACTTGTGTATATACCGTGTATGGTAGCATATTGTATCTAACTCTGGGTAAACCTTCTAGAAGATAAAATAACAATGTTCCTTCTTTAGCTTTTTCTTCTTCTCTTCATTCTTCCTTCCTTCCTTACTCCCTACCTCTCTAATTTTCTTCATCTTCTTCTAGAAATGTTGGAGGAAGAAATGATCTGTCTCTCCAGCCAGAAAACCACAAGCCAAGTCCAA
>NW_017306315.1:1814812-1817289 GCF_000935625.1 Nanorana parkeri
TATGCAATGTATTTAAAATATGTGTGTACATATAAATGGTACTGTGAAAACGTTTAAGGAACTTGTAAAACATTTGTAAAATAAGGATGATTTTAGTTAGGGATGTCCCGATGCTACTTTTTTAAGACCAAGTACTTGCCCTCGGGTACTTGCCGATACCAATTACCGATACTTTTTTATAAAGGGCATGTGACATTTTTTTTCTAGAACATCACAGACTGATGATTTTAGGGCAGTTTCTCACCAGAGCTAAATAAAGATGTCGCCAGACCTGAATACATGTCCCCACAGCAGAATCCAAGCCCTCACACCAGAATGCAAGTCCATGTCCCCACAAAAGAATGCAAGTCCATGTCCTCACACCAGAATGCAAGTCCATGTCCCGACACCAGAATAGGAAGTCCATGTCCCCACAACAGAATGCAAGTCCATGTCCCTACACCAGAATGGAAGTCCATGTCCCCACAACAGAATGCAAGTCCATGTCCCCACACCAGAATTATTCTCACCAGGCTGCGTGCTGATCTCTCCAGGGCGACATGTCAATCTCTGCAGGGCTCCTCGGGCAGTTCCTATGCTGTGGAGTGTGCCGATGTCCGGGGTCTGTACTGTGCTGTGTGTGGGGCTGTCCATGGCTGTGCCTGTGCCGAGAAGGAGGAGGAGGAGATAAAGAACCGGACAGGCACTGCCATGGATAGCTACGTGCAGGTCCCTAACAGGCTTCCAAGGTCCCCACAAGCGCAGGAACTTGGACGGCCTCTGCGATTTGAAAATGTAAAGGGCCGGTATCGGCCTTAAGAAGCGGGGCATTTTCACGTGTACAAGTACTCATGAAAATGCCTGATATCGGCCCTTATACCGATACTAGTATCGGTATCGGGACATCTCTAATTTTAGTAATTATAAATTAATACTTTTTTGTAACTTAATAACATATAAAGTGCCAGAATAGAAAACAAAAATAAATCCAATCAATATTTTGGTGTATTTCTCCTTTGCTTTTAAATTACTATCCATTCTCTTGCACACATATACATATTTTTTTAATGAACTTGGCAGGTAGGTTGTTGGAATCATCTAGGGGAAGTAGTCACGTTTCTGTGGATTAGGCCTGTCTCAGTTGATCTTCCTGTCGTAGGGTGACCACACTATTCCTGTAGAGTACGTCGAGTGAGTGTTGCCACCTTAGAACAAGAAGTGAGTTACTGGCAGGATCACTAGATGAAAATAAAGGGAAAAAGCCTGATAAAAGAAAACTAATGCAGTAACTTCATCTAAGGACTGGTAAGCTACCATCTCTTACATTCGTGTTCTTGGAATTAGATAAACTTTAACTTCTGTAGGAAGAAGCGCATCCCATAGATATCACCAGGTAACCTGGGATGTCCAGATACCGATACTAGTATCGGTATCGGGGCCGATAGCAGGCATTTTCACAAGTACTTGTACTTGTGAAAATGTCCCGATTCTTAAGGCAGATACCGGTACATTTTTAAACCGCAGCAGCTGCTGAGCATCTGCGCTTGTGGGAAGGAGCTAAGGGACAAAGGGTCGGGGTACAGGCAGGAAACAGGACTCAGGACTACAGGCAGGTAACAGGACTCAGGACTACAAGCAGGTAACAGGACTCAGGACTACAAGCAGGTAACAGGACTCAGGACTTGGGACTCAAAGGAAATGGCAACAGGATACTGAAGCACCACCCAGACTGCGGCGAGGGATTAAATACCCTCCCAGGTAGTGAGAAATCACTGACATCTGGGAGACAGCCACAGGTGAGGACTGAACAAGCGGGTTTCAACACCACCCAGTGGTGGTCTGGTACCTAACATCCCCCGGCTGCCTGAAAACACCTGCAGGCGAGCACAGGAACTGCAGGACCTGGTTCCTGCGCCCCCTGGAGGTGCTATGGTCCCTGACAAACTGCCATGCCACTCCTAATACATTAAACTGCCAAACCTACAAAAACCTATTATTATTCGCAATAGAACACGTTTCTAGTCATTTAACTCTAGCTGAAAGGTTTAAAAAGTTGTGCAACCAAGCCAAAGTGAAGGGAACTGAAGCTTCTTCGGCTATTCACTGCAGCTCTATATGGCTATTCTAAGGCATACATCAGCTGCATTCTGCCCACTTCACTTCCCTTTGGTTCGGCCGAACCGAAGGTAAGAGCCCAATTCACCTCAGCCGATGCAACATGTGGATCTGCTCACTGTCCTCAAATGGCATGTAAACAAATGGGAGGAGATGTGACGTCACAGCTCGCTCCACCCATTTGTTTACATTCGGGCCGAACCTGAATGTAAACGGTCAGTGGTAGTGGACGGGTTGACGGGTGGCGGGACTTTTTTTATTTCGACGAGTCAGCGGGCGTCATTCATCATGGATCTAAATCACTGGATGACCTGTGGATGACATAGTTGGACAATTCTTTTTTTTTGGGGGGGGGGGGGGGTTATAAAAAAGGACTTGTAAAA
>NW_017306315.1:1817490-1827483 GCF_000935625.1 Nanorana parkeri
ATTATTATTAAAAAAATTCTAAAAATAATAATAATAATCAAAACTTGCTGCTGTGGAAGAATCACACAGCAAAAATGTAAAAAGTGTGTCAGTCATTTAGGAACAGAAACTAAAAACTAGCTCAGTCATGAAGGGGTTAAAGGACTTTTTCACGGTTTAGTGTTTTTATTTACTATTTTATTTTCTCTTTGGTCATTCACAAGGGGGGGGCGGCATCTGAGTGGCTCCTTCATGAACACTTTGGCATTTATGAGTATATTTACTACGTTGCAATCTACGCTATTTATGACAACCGTCTCACCAACACCACATTCCATATTAATTAGGGATGTTCAGGTACCAGTTCAGATGCCAGTGCCGATACTTGGCATTTTCATGAGAACTACCAGGGTTGCAGCGGTATGAGCAGTGACAGTGCCCTGGCGCTCCACCACTATCCTGAAATCATTAGTTTGTATTGTTTTAGAAAAACTGTCACATGACACTAAACAAAAATGTATCAGTAATTGTATCTGTGAGTACTTGGATGAGTATTGGTACTTGGTCTGGAGAAAATGGTATTGGTGCATCCCTAATATATATATAATAAATCTAGGGATGCACAAATCCCAGGTGCTCTGTAGCCAATGCTCCGTAGAAATGACAGCTGCCTCCTAACATTTGAGTTTTTTTCCTGGAGCTGGAAAAGTGTCAGTACTTGTAGGAAGTACGGGACTTGGTATCTGCGCATCCCTAATAGTAATACATGTCTCCCGCTAGTGGTCATTTGTTAACATGTTCCTGACAGCATATTCCTTTATTCCACGGACCTTTAAATAATTGTATCCTCACAGATCCCATCTATGCAAATATTTTTTACAGATTAGATAATGCTCTAGGACCTATAGTGTTTTATAGTTAAGCCTGAATTCCGGGCGAAATAAAAATCCTCCCTTGCAGTGGGGTAAGTTGCAATTACAAATAACATTACAGTGGGGTAGATACAGTAGAATAATTCATTATGCTGCCATGTTACTCTTCACTGGCTAGAGAAATCTATCAGGAAGAACTGGCACATCTTGAAGCAAGACCTTAACTAAAGCATTCCCCATCATTTCACTCTCAAAAAACTTACAAAGGTCTCTTATTCTTGGTAATAGAATATATTTCTAAAAATGTAACTCTTGCTGAAAGGTTTCAAAAGTTGTGCAGCCAAGAAACCTGTTAGATTTACATTTTAAATACACAGAGCACCATGAGATTAAACGAGGAACTGGACATTGGTAACATTTTATAGCAATGGACCCATTCCTCCGGTAACATCTCTTGGCACATATAATACTGAGTCTTATTATCAAATTTATGGACCGCATATCACTTGGTTCAGCACACTCAGCAAGGTAAAGTATGCGACTGGACTCTGTTTGTGATCATTTGTTTACTATTTAATTCCCTCACCGTATTCAGACTGCAACATATTACTTGATATTACCTGATATGGTATTTGGATTGAACTTTGGCATCTATCAGTATAATTACTATGTTGCAATTTATTCTATTTATGACAACTTTCTTTTTCTCGCCAACACCACATCCAATATGAATACATTGTCTCCCTCTGGTGGTCATTTGTTAACATGATTCTGAAAGCATACTTCTTTTTTTATTCTACCTTACATGGACCTGTAGATTTTGTGTAGTGCCTTCTCTCCCTATTATTTTATCCATATAGATGCCATTTAGGCAAATATAGGTTCTCAACCTGTGTAACCTCAGGACCCACATTCGTCCTTGGTCGTTAAGTCATGACCCAAGTCACACTGCAATGGAATGCACGGAATTAGGGTACTGCGTGCTTCCAGTGCGGACGTACGAGCTGTGGGTGGGAGGTGCATTTGGGGTACCATTCAAATGAATGGCAACCCAACACACCTCCCACACCCCAGAATGCACAGTAGGTGCAAATGCATGGTACAGTGCGTTAATCGCACGGTACTATGCAATTAACACACTATACTAGTGTGAACGGGCCCTCAGAAACACTGATATACATACACAACCACAGGCAAAATCTGCTGAACTGTGACGGAGCTCCATCCATATGTGCATCGCTTGTACAGCTCCCTTGCGTGCCCTGTAGAGGTGGCGGGAGCCAAAATGTGACGTCAGTCCGGTCCAGGCACCTCTATAGGACACGTGAGGGAGCTGTAAGCAATGCATGTATGCATGGAGCTCCTTCGCGGCCATAGCCCCAGACCACCTCAAGCTGACACTCTGCACCAGGCAGCATATTTTGAATGGCTGCTTTGCGTGAGAACTGACATTGCTGTTCTAGAGGGAGACTGTGGAGCCTCTCACCTAGCAAAGTGGAAGGCACACGGGGACCCACTGAACACGGGGGTCACGACCCACTTTTAGGTCACGACCCACCAGTTGAAAACCAAGGCTCTAGAACCTATTCCTATTATTATTATTATCTGTCTGCATCTAGTTGTTCTTCTAGGCACACATCAGAAACTGCTTTGCATCATTTCTTTGCGAACAGTAGACTTTAAAAGTTTATTGTGTTTTTTTGCTAAAGCCGAATTCCAGGGAAAGAAAACTCATCTCTTCCAGTGGGGCTTCCTCCGCAGTTCAAAGGTTAAATGCTCATTTATGCCTATTGTAACAGGAAAAAGGATTTTAACTTACCTCATCCCCTGTTACTTTAGGCAAGACCCACGGCCTCTTTTCTAAGGAGCTGCTGCGGTTCACAGTCACTCTGACTTCATTAAGTACATTGCGGGACCGATAGCTCTGCATTGTACGCAAGGATACTGAGGGACCACCCACAACCCGGAGTGTTGGAGGAAAGAGGAGAGCAGCGGCTGCCAGGCTAATGAGGGATAAGGTAAGTAAAAGTCCTTGTTAGTGGTACCCTAGACGTCTTGCCATCTGAGACCGGGGAGGGTGCTCGTGATGTATGTTCCAAGAGTGCCGGTTAGGGGGAGTTAGTTGCTCTTGGGAGATGCGGGTGACTTGTGCTTCACGGCATCCCATCATGCTCACTAACGTCACTGGTTGCCAGAAGCTGAGCAGGACACCAGCCAGAGCATCCCGCTCAGCTCCTGGCAACCAGTGAGCTCAGTGAGCTGAACAGGACACCGGCCGGAGTGTCACAGGTTGCTAAGATCTCTTGTAGATGTTTCGATGCTCATCCAGCTAGATTTCTCAATTTGGAATAACTTGTAGAAAAATGATCTGGGAAGAATAGTTGTAGAAGTCACTCTGAATTGAGAAAGCTATTCGGGTGACTAGCAAAATGTCTTCAAGAATCGAATATTCTTTTGTAAGAGTTTAGTTCCACCTAAAACTGTACTCCTGGCACTAAAATGTTCATTGAAATATATTTCCTCAATTCCACAAAGCCACAAAGAATTTAAATTAATTTTGGGTCCACATAATGCCTTTGTAAAACTTGTAAAGTAGTAGTGGGATCATTACTGTGCTGTACCTGGGCAGAGAGCAGAGCTGTGGGAGGGGCCCAGCAGGTCCCACCCACTATAGGCTGCCTGCAGAAAAATACAAGAGGGACGGTGACAAGACCAATCACCCTGCACAAGGAGAGGGAGCAGCAGTGACCGGTCTCTATTACAGGAGGGAACGTAGACAAGACCAGTCACCGTGCAGAAGAAGGGAGAGCAGCAGTGACCGCTCTTTATTACAGGAGGGGGGCGAAGACAAGACCAGTCACCCCACAAAAGGAGAGAGAGCAGCGATGATCAGTCTTTATTACAGGAGGGGCCGGAGACAAGACCAGTCACCCTGCACTAGGATAGAGCAGCAGTGAGCGGTCTTTATTACAGGAGGGGGCGGAGACAAGACCAGTCACCCTGCACTAGGAGAGAGAGCAGCAGTGACCGGTCTCTATTAGAGGAAGCTCCACATTTCACACCGGATTACTGCACAGATCTGGAAGAAATTCACAAAACTCACCAAGATTCAAGAAAAAAAACACATGATTCTTGTATGAGGACAATATTTGCTTATCCCGGAGTTCAGCTTTGAAGCCTAATCAGGTGATTGATGATTACTAGGACTCTGTGTCTACTTAGTAGATGTCCAGAAATATTTTTATTTTCTTGAAAACTTTATTTTTTGCACAAATTGTTACATTCAACAGCTGCAGACTTGATCATTACAACCTACAGGATCTATAGTAGACGTACATACTCCTCACATGCATGCCGTATAATGAGACAATGAAATGGAGTACATACAGTTTACTACAAATAAGTGCTTTCCCTTTTGGCAAGCATTCATAGGATATATTCTTTTAATGGGTTTTCATGAAGTCGTTTGTCTCGGAGAGCCGAAGACTTCAATGTTCATAAACAACACTGCTGGTCTGCTACTCTCAGGTAAGTAGTAGGAATAATAAACAGCTAAAGAGAAGGCAATTCTCCCCATTAGGACTTTAGGAAATGTGTTTGAGGAGATATTCTGGATATTTGCAATTTAAGGAAGTCTATTATGAAAAAGAGGAAAACAAGAAGTGATATGAGAAAGCAGAACCGGAAAAGAAGAGGTAAAGGAGAGGAAAGAGAATAAAGGGGGTGTGTAGAGCTACCCATGGCCGGAGCTGCCTCTAGGCAAACTAGGCAGCCGCCTGGGGCGTACTGCTACCTAGGGTGCAGCCTTGACCATTTACCCCCCACGGCGCTCCCCGTCTATTTCAAAATTGCAAAAGCCAATAGCAGACTGGTTATTGCACCCACCCACTGAGCAGAGGAGTGTAAGTGAGAGACAACATTCTCTCTCAGGTTCTCTCCTCTGCTCAGTGGGTGGGGTTTCAATAGCCAGTCTGCTATTGGCTATTTCAAATTAAATTACATGCACCTGTCGCCTGCAGAAGCTAACCCGCAGGAGACTGTGGCTGCGCGGGGGGTGGGGAGATTGGGGTTTGCGCCACAGGAGGGAGGTACAAGTAGCTGGTCTTGCCTAGGGCGCAAAATAGTCTAGCACCGGCCCTTGAGCTACCTCCTCTGTGTCCTTTCCCCCTGGGCTCTCAAAGCAGCCTATCTACTTATTTTTTACTATTTGGTACCTGTACTGATGTTGGTATTTGGTACGTCTCATGATTTTGTTTAGAAATTTAGAAGAACGACGGTAGAATAACACCAAGTGGTCCTTCAGGTCAAGTTTTTTTTAACATTCATGGTTTGAGCAAACACATCTTAGTTTCTATCTGATTGGATGTTTGCCGTACCCAGCCCGAAATCTGGGTTTGGCAAACATCCAAATAAATCGAAATCAGGGATGCCAGTGTCCTAGCAACCATTAGTGCT
The DNA here is from genome assembly GCF_000935625.1 of Nanorana parkeri. NCBI lineage: Eukaryota > Metazoa > Chordata > Amphibia > Anura > Dicroglossidae > Nanorana > Nanorana parkeri. The sequence goes on from NW_017306315.1 coordinate 1,822,797, forward strand.
GTGTGACTCACACAGTGCCATTGGTTGCTATAATACTAGTGATCCCACAGCATCATAGGTTGTTATGGTATGTCCACTAGGGATGCACCCATACCGATACTTGTATCTCGTACTCGCCCAAATGCTCCCGATGCCCAGCCCAATACCCGAGCTTCCGGTATCAGGAAGCCAGGCAGCGAGTCTTTACACGCTGCATAGCTTCCTGATTGATCAGGAAGCTGGCCAATGAGGAAGCCGGACGGCAAGTCATTACCCGACCCCCGGCTTCCTGATTGGCCAGAAAGCCGGCTTCATGCTCCCTCGTCACCTGGTGACGGGGAAGCATGGAGGTGGCTTCCCGGCCAATCAGGAAGATGGGTGCCGTTTAATGAGTGTAATGACTGCTAATTGGGCAGCTGGGTTGGGAGTCTTTACACGATGCCCCGGCTTCCCGGCTAATCTGGAAGCCAGGTGGCGAGTCATTACACTCCGCCTGGCTTCCTTAATGGGACTTCCAGTATCTGTATTCGGCAAGTACCAGAAAAAAATATTGCTACTCGATACCGAAAAAACAGTATTGGTGCATCCCTAATGTCCACCTGCATCTTAGGAACCAATGAGGGTGTGTGGCCCAGCCACCAGTCTACCAAAGAAGCGGTGTGGGCAGGTGAACCAGACAAATCATTCACTTGTTCAGCAAACTCCTATGCTTACCCGAACTGCACGTCCGTGCGGGTGTGGGTGTCCCTACTCGTATGCAGACGGACGTGCACTTCCATAGAGAAGAACAGGCTGCTGCAGCACCTGTCCTTCTCGGAAGTAGCTCGATACGGCCGTGCACGCAGCACGGATCTGTACGTACGGGCCGGCTGTTACTCGTGTGAAGGAGGGCTATGGAGCCACAGTTTCACAGAGGGAGGTTCTGTGCTTTTCCAGCGCAAGGGAACACAAGCTCTAGCTGCACTGATCAGATGGATCAGAAGAGATTTGCGATAGCGGGTCTTGGAGAGCTGAGATAGGTGAAGCAACATAGCTGCTGGGTTATCCATCAAGGAGACAACATTTTTCTTCTTTGCTGCCATCCTTTCATTATTTCTCCTGTTGTCCTTTATCTGAAAAATAAGGAACAAATGTAGAAAAAAAATTGAGCTGGGGAAGTATCTTTACTGCAGAAAATGTGAGACTCCTGAAGGATCAAAATATTATTAGTAATTCAACAGTACAGATTTGTTCAATCTGATTTTGGTGTAACCTAGGAAATATTTTTGGCACAATCCAGGTAGACCCCTCCCAGGGACCCCCTGACCACATGAAATATACTCCTCACCCACCTCTAGCTAACTGCTCCAGCATTTGTAAAAAAAAAACTTCAACTAAATGTTACTACTATTCAATTAAATCTATAGCCACATAGAGCACCAGGTCCTAAATTTTCTCTGTTCAGCACTCCTGGCAGAGTGGGATGGTTCTCTTCTTGGTGTACACATACCTGCCTGGCTGCCCGCACCTCCAATGGCCACTCTGATCCCAGTGCTGTAGCTACCATGGGGCGAGTGAGGCACAGGCCTCAGGCGCAGCTGAGTGGGGACGCAGCCAGGGCCGGCCTGGCTGCGCCCCCTTGCCCCTGCCATAGTGAGCACACAGTGCCATTGGCAACAGGGGAGCAATTTCGTCAAACAAAAAAAACATTTTTATGCTATTTCGGATTTGGCCACCAGCGCAATCTGTGCATGCCTGCCACCATCCTGGAGGCGGGTCACATACCGCACACGTCTGTTGGGGGACACATTTTTCTGTTCTTTCCTCGGGCGCAGAAGGAGCTAGCTACGGCTCTGTCTGATCCTGAGAAATGGCCCTACAAAGTCCTTTCTGGAAGCAGCAATTGCCTGAGCCCCCCACAGCTTTCACAGGACTGTCAGGATACCATGCACGGGTGTCCCCACACCGCGTACAGGTATCTCTACGGGAGGACCAAATGTGTGACCACAGCAGACAATGTTTATGAGCACACAGTTTATTCAACTCACAGAAAACAAGTAGTAATAGCTAACTAAATGCAAACACAGACAACAGGCAAGTGACACCTGGGGAGCAAGGCAACACAAGGGGAGCCATGGAGCAATGGTCAGGGTACAAGGGGGCACCAGGATGCAGGAATCAGGTCTCAGGAATCAGTTCACAGGTCATAGGATACAAGATATGGCAACGATACTGTGGCACCAGGCTCACTGCAGGGAGGGATTAAATACCCTCCCTGATCATCAGCAGGTGGTGCCTAATTGCAGAGACACCTGCAGGCGAGCCCTGGAGCTGCAGGTCCTGGTTCCAGCGTTACAGTGCCACCTGGAGGCGCTCAGGTCCCTGACAGCCACTGGCTGCCTGGAGACACCTGCAGGTGAGCACTGGAAATACCGGATCTGCTCCAGCGCCACCTGGAGGTGTTCTGGTCCCCGACACAGGACACAATAGTGACTCTGCGGTCAGCTGGAGGAACCACTGAGAGCTATGGGGGAACCGGGAGACTGACACTCCTAAAGTGTTGACTCCTCCTCCCCGATCTATCCAAAACTGTAAAGAAAAAGTATTTGCCTGGAGCTGTGCTTTAAATCAGAAGGCCACAAAGAAGAGAGGAGACTGACACTCTTAAAGTGTTGACTCTTCCCTAATCTATCCGAAACTAAAAAGAAAAACTTTTGGCTGGAGTTGCACGTTAAATGAGAAGCCAAGAAACAATAGAAAAAGTAGAAATGAGCAGTAATTCAAGATATTCACCTGCTTACAACTCTTTATAAACCATTCCAACACAAGCCCATAAGAGGGCAACCACAAGCCCAGTTTTTGTTCCAAAAGAAGAGCCACCTGAAACTAAAACAGAGAGTTGAGGAGGAATTGTTGAAAGATAATGAAGTCGTGTGTAATAATTATAGACGCATTGACCAGGAATCGTTCTGTAGATTTGAGATCTCAACTAGGGCTCATGTTTGGTTTGTGGTACTTTGCTATTAAATTGGTCAGAAACAAAATCCCAAATACTGGGGGTATTACTACAAAAGAAGAGAATGATCCTTTTACTTTTCTTTGTCTGCTCTGCTGAAGTCCCCTGGGAAACCAACATCTCCTGACTCTCTTACTGCCCTCAGTGGTTCCTCCAGCCAATCTACAAGTCCTTCCTTACAGGACACAGTAGAGAGGTGGAGGTGGGTGGGAGGAACTCCTGGAAGTGTCGGTTTTTCAGCAGATTTCGGTGGAGGATTTGTCTTGAACGGAGCTGTGTTCTGGTAGTACGAGTAGAAAGTAGGGATGCACAGATACTTTTCGAGTACCAGTGCAGATACCTGGCATTTTCATGAGAACTACCAGGGTTGCAGCGGTTGCAGCTGGGACCGGGCTCTGGCGCTCCACCACTGTCCTGAAATCATTGGTCTGTATTGTTTTAGAAAAACTGTCACATGACAATAAACAAAAATGTATCAGTACTCGTACTTGTATAAAAACAAAATCGTACATTAAAACAGAGATGTAGAAATCCCGGGAGCTCCGTGTGCTCCTTACACATGACAGCTGCCTCCTAATTTTTTAATGTTTCTCTAGTGTAGTCTTGAAGCTCAAAAGTATCGGTACATGTACTCGTACTTGCACCGAGTACTGTACTTGGTATCTGTGCAACCCTAGTAGAAAGGTAACTATCCACTCTCTCTTCTTTTGAAGGTTTACATGTTTTTAATAAGCTTGCTTTAACTAGCTCTAAAACAGTGTGATATGGGGAGTTGATTAAAGACAAATAGGATTACCACTAAGCTTCTCCAAAATCTTGGCTAACGCCAGTCTGTTCCGCTGGTCTGGCTCATACATCCACCTGGTGGTGGGCCACAACTGTTGATCGTCAACAACAACGACTGTACACTGTAATGCAGGGGTGCCCATTAGGTAGAATGTAATCTAGCAGTAGCTCTCAGAGCTGATGCTGGTAGATCAGGAAGGGGGGGAATGGCGGCCCCTTTATTCCATTTTGGTATATTGATTTAGCTGTGCACACATGATTACCTATTACCCTGAGTCTGCTGAGCCGAGCTCCCTGACACCTTTCTGGTGGATTCTGGTGGTTGAAGTGCTATGTATTACATCAAAGAATATTACTTTACACAGCAAAATACAGCAAGGTGAGCCAGGAGAGAGAGGGGGGAGAGACAGACAGGAGAGAGAGGAAAGACAGCCAGGGGAAAGAGCAAGGAGAGAAAGCCAAGAGAGCGAAGAGAGACAGCCAGGAGAGAAATTGAGAAATGACAGCCAGGAGATAGAGGAGAGACAGCGAGGAGAGAAATTGAGAAATGACAGCCAGGAGAGAGAGGAGAGACAGCCAGGAGAGAGAGGAGAGACAGCCAGGAGGATGAGCAAGGAGAGACAGCCAGGAGGATGAGCAAGGAGAGACAGCCAGGAGAGAGAGGAGAGACAGCCAAGAGGATAAGCAAGGAGAGACAGCCAGGAGAGAGAGAGAGCGAGGAAAGACAGCCAGGAGAGAGAGCGCGAGGAAAGACAGCCAGGAGAGAGAGGAGAGACAGCCAGGAGGATGAGCAAGGAGAGACAGCCGGGAGAGAGAGAGAGAGAAAGAGAGAGCGAGGAAGGGTTATTTTTACATTGGTAGATCTCATGTAGCTCGTCATTTGAAAAGTAGATCTTAACACAAAAAATTGTGGGCACCCCTGCTCTA
>NW_017306315.1:1830710-1882672 GCF_000935625.1 Nanorana parkeri
ACACTTATGCACACATATTACTAGACATGTGCAAAGCCTAAACATTTGTTTCGGACGAAATAAACAGAAAATAAAAATGTTTTCATTAGATTTCGTCAAACAAAAAAAACATTTTTATGCTATTTCGGATTTGGCCACCAGCGCAATCTGTGCATGCCTGCCACCATCCTGGAGGCGGGTCACATACCGCACACGTCTGTTGGGGGACACATTTTTCTGTTCTTTCCTCGGGCGCAGAAGGAGCTAGCTACGGCTCTGTCTGATCCTGAGAAATGGCCCTACAAAGTCCTTTCTGGAAGCAGCAATTGCCTGAGCCCCCCACAGCTTTCACAGGACTGTCAGGATACCATGCACGGGTGTCCCCACACCGCGTACAGGTATCTCTACGGGAGGACCAAATGTGTGACCACAGCAGACAATGTTTATGAGCACACAGTTTATTCAACTCACAGAAAACAAGTAGTAATAGCTAACTAAATGCAAACACAGACAACAGGCAAGTGACACCTGGGGAGCAAGGCAACACAAGGGGAGCCATGGAGCAATGGTCAGGGTACAAGGGGGCACCAGGATGCAGGAATCAGGTCTCAGGAATCAGTTCACAGGTCATAGGATACAAGATATGGCAACGATACTGTGGCACCAGGCTCACTGCAGGGAGGGATTAAATACCCTCCCTGATCATCAGCAGGTGGTGCCTAATTGCAGAGACACCTGCAGGCGAGCCCTGGAGCTGCAGGTCCTGGTTCCAGCGTTACAGTGCCACCTGGAGGCGCTCAGGTCCCTGACAGCCACTGGCTGCCTGGAGACACCTGCAGGTGAGCACTGGAAATACCGGATCTGCTCCAGCGCCACCTGGAGGTGTTCTGGTCCCCGACACAGGACACAATAGTGACTCTGCGGTCAGCTGGAGGAACCACTGAGAGCTATGGGGGAACCGGGAGACTGACACTCCTAAAGTGTTGACTCCTCCTCCCCGATCTATCCAAAACTGTAAAGAAAAAGTATTTGCCTGGAGCTGTGCTTTAAATCAGAAGGCCACAAAGAAGAGAGGAGACTGACACTCTTAAAGTGTTGACTCTTCCCTAATCTATCCGAAACTAAAAAGAAAAACTTTTGGCTGGAGTTGCACGTTAAATGAGAAGCCAAGAAACAATAGAAAAAGTAGAAATGAGCAGTAATTCAAGATATTCACCTGCTTACAACTCTTTATAAACCATTCCAACACAAGCCCATAAGAGGGCAACCACAAGCCCAGTTTTTGTTCCAAAAGAAGAGCCACCTGAAACTAAAACAGAGAGTTGAGGAGGAATTGTTGAAAGATAATGAAGTCGTGTGTAATAATTATAGACGCATTGACCAGGAATCGTTCTGTAGATTTGAGATCTCAACTAGGGCTCATGTTTGGTTTGTGGTACTTTGCTATTAAATTGGTCAGAAACAAAATCCCAAATACTGGGGGTATTACTACAAAAGAAGAGAATGATCCTTTTACTTTTCTTTGTCTGCTCTGCTGAAGTCCCCTGGGAAACCAACATCTCCTGACTCTCTTACTGCCCTCAGTGGTTCCTCCAGCCAATCTACAAGTCCTTCCTTACAGGACACAGTAGAGAGGTGGAGGTGGGTGGGAGGAACTCCTGGAAGTGTCGGTTTTTCAGCAGATTTCGGTGGAGGATTTGTCTTGAACGGAGCTGTGTTCTGGTAGTACGAGTAGAAAGTAGGGATGCACAGATACTTTTCGAGTACCAGTGCAGATACCTGGCATTTTCATGAGAACTACCAGGGTTGCAGCGGTTGCAGCTGGGACCGGGCTCTGGCGCTCCACCACTGTCCTGAAATCATTGGTCTGTATTGTTTTAGAAAAACTGTCACATGACAATAAACAAAAATGTATCAGTACTCGTACTTGTATAAAAACAAAATCGTACATTAAAACAGAGATGTAGAAATCCCGGGAGCTCCGTGTGCTCCTTACACATGACAGCTGCCTCCTAATTTTTTAATGTTTCTCTAGTGTAGTCTTGAAGCTCAAAAGTATCGGTACATGTACTCGTACTTGCACCGAGTACTGTACTTGGTATCTGTGCAACCCTAGTAGAAAGGTAACTATCCACTCTCTCTTCTTTTGAAGGTTTACATGTTTTTAATAAGCTTGCTTTAACTAGCTCTAAAACAGTGTGATATGGGGAGTTGATTAAAGACAAATAGGATTACCACTAAGCTTCTCCAAAATCTTGGCTAACGCCAGTCTGTTCCGCTGGTCTGGCTCATACATCCACCTGGTGGTGGGCCACAACTGTTGATCGTCAACAACAACGACTGTACACTGTAATGCAGGGGTGCCCATTAGGTAGAATGTAATCTAGCAGTAGCTCTCAGAGCTGATGCTGGTAGATCAGGAAGGGGGGGAATGGCGGCCCCTTTATTCCATTTTGGTATATTGATTTAGCTGTGCACACATGATTACCTATTACCCTGAGTCTGCTGAGCCGAGCTCCCTGACACCTTTCTGGTGGATTCTGGTGGTTGAAGTGCTATGTATTACATCAAAGAATATTACTTTACACAGCAAAATACAGCAAGGTGAGCCAGGAGAGAGAGGGGGGAGAGACAGACAGGAGAGAGAGGAAAGACAGCCAGGGGAAAGAGCAAGGAGAGAAAGCCAAGAGAGCGAAGAGAGACAGCCAGGAGAGAAATTGAGAAATGACAGCCAGGAGATAGAGGAGAGACAGCGAGGAGAGAAATTGAGAAATGACAGCCAGGAGAGAGAGGAGAGACAGCCAGGAGAGAGAGGAGAGACAGCCAGGAGGATGAGCAAGGAGAGACAGCCGGGAGAGAGAGAGAGAGAAAGAGAGAGCGAGGAAGGGTTATTTTTACATTGGTAGATCTCATGTAGCTCGTCATTTGAAAAGTAGATCTTAACACAAAAAATTGTGGTCACACCTGCTGTAATGTATATAACGACTATGTTGTTTTGTTAATCCATACTTCATATCATCAATGACTGTATATACCCCTCAGTCCACCACCCGACATGGATGCAATCTGCTTTGTATTATTACTTTTATATACCAATAAAAATCTATTGAACAAAAAAAAAAAAGACAAATAGGATGTTCATTCTGCAAGGGAATTTGCAATTTGCAGGGGAATTTTCCCTTTAGTCTAGTGAATGAGGAGAAGCGCTGCTGACTTCAATCACCCAATCACGTGCAAGCAAAACTACTATTTTCCTGGCATGTGATGAGCATTCTTTGCAAAGTGAAATTTCACCCCACTGCAAAGTGTAAATTCCCTTGCCGAGTGAACAGCCGATTTGTCTTAAGTAAAACAAATCTCATAATATTGGAAGAGGCTGGAAGAAACCTTTCAGTCTGTCACAGGCAGGGCCAGATTTCCCACAAGACCAACCAAGGCCCAGCCTTGGGGCAGCAGGGAGTAGAGGGGCAGCAGGGGTGTGGAATTCCTATGGGTAGTTGTTTTCCACATTTAGCCCGGCTTTGGGCAAGCAGAGTTACTGTAAATGTACAGTGGTGAAGCCACAGCTTGTTTTGTACAAGTGATCCCAGTGATGTTGCTGAGATCACTTGTATGCAGCCTGCAGGTCTTCCATTCTCTATTCGGGGGAGGGGGGGATGCATTGAGGAACCTAGAGAGTATATCCAGCCCTGGTCACAGCATAGAACAGATGTTCTCAACTAGGGTGTCATGGCACACTGGGATGACTTCTGGTTTAGTCAAGGATGCCTTGAAATGTTCGCACAGCATGGTGAAAGTAGGCTATTGATGTGAAGAGGGCCTTTGTGATGTAAAGGGGAGCTCCGATCTGAAAGGAGGCACTCTGATGTGAAGGGAGCTCCAAATGTAAAAGAGGGGCTCTAATATGAAGGGGGGATACTAATGTAAAGGAGGAGCTCTGAGGTGAAGGGGGCTCACTGTAATGGAGGATCTCTTATGTGAAGTGGGCTCCTAATGTAAAGGAGGGGCTCTGATGTGAAGGGAGCTCCTAATTAAAAGGGGGCTCTGTTGTGAAGGGGGCTCTTAATGTAAAAGGGGGCTCTTAATGTAAAGGGGGGGGGCTCTGATGTGAATGGGGCTCCTAATGTAAAAGGGGGCTCTGATGTGAAGGGGGCTCCTAATGTAAAGGGGGGCGGGCTCCTAATGTAAAGGGGGCTCTGAAGTGAAGGGGGCTTCTAATGTAAAACGGGGCTCTGATACGAAGTGGGCTCCTAATGTAAATGGGGGGGCTCTGATGTGAAGTGGGCACCTAATGTAAAGGAGAGCCTCTGATGTGAAGGGGGTCTCCTAATGTAAAGGGGGGCTCTGATGTGAAGGGGTCTTCTAATGTAAAGGGGGGCTTCGATGTAAAGAGGGGCTCTGATGTAAAGGAGGGATCCCATTGTAAGTGATTTCATCAGCATTTGAAATAGCTTTAAAACCTGTTGACTTTAATATCAATGAGTGCTGGAAGTGAAATAAAAAGTAAAAAATTGTATAAACCTTCTTTGATTCTTTTTTGGAGGTCAGCCCCAGGCCAAACCCTGCAACAATATTAAATATATACCTATTCATTGTACTTATTTATCAGAATGGCATGGATGAAAATCGAGCAGCTGACTGAGGTCTTTAATTCAGAATGAATGAGGGAAATCAATTCTTTGATAAAGGATAATTAAAAAAGAAAAACTTCATGTGACTCGTCTACCTTTGTCGACCGGTCAGGAGATAAAAGTAGATGAGCCCCATAGAAGTCTATGGGGCTGTAATACCTCTGCACGGCCAGGGGAGAGAGAACTAGTGGTGCGGGATGTAAATAAACAAAAGAGGCCACAGCAGTCAGATCTTGGTAAGTATACATCTGTGTGTGTGTGGGGGGGGGGGGGAAAAATGGATTTATCCTTTAACGGTATGATAGCTAGGGGCGGAAAAAAACCCTATGGTGTTCCCTTCATTTTGCTTGCTAGTTAATCTAGTCCTACTAACAGGACAGAGACAGCAAAAAATAAATTGATTGGTGTTAACCCTCACCTACGCTATCCAAAAAGCCCCCAAAATTTTGGCCATGCATACACTTTAAATATTTTGACTAGAAGCCTATTTTACTGTATATATGTAATAACCAAAAATGAATTGTGTACTTATCAGTTTTGTGGTTTACCTGAGTAAATATTAGTTCCACATCCATAAAAGCTGATGTATTTGTTATTGAAGGAGACATTGGCCCGGCAGTTGTAGACTCCCAAGTGGTCTCCATTTATCGTTTTGCTGATAGTTGCTGTGAGTTCCACTTATATCGATGCCATTGCCGTTATTGGGTGTATTGGGAGTTATGTAAGCCAGAATCTTGCCATTTTTTTCCACATAGCTAGTGACATTTGTACAATCGGTATCCACCGTGCAGGTGAATCGAATGTCTGTTTCCTTTCCCACGCCCAGCACACGAGGATTTTGGTCAACTGATATCTTACTGCACGCTAAAAAAGAAAAAAGAAAAGTTAATTTTTATTTTTGTAGATATGTAAACCAATGATCACCCATGCGAGAAAAAAAAGGTTTTTTATATGACTGAATGTAAAAAGAGAAACACAAACAAGTCTCCACTTGATTTAACATAGTACGTCACTGGCACTGGCATTTTCCTGCTTGCTAGGAAAATGTTGTGGCTTGCACTGAACTCAGTTTCTGTGAAAAAGGTCTCATCACTAGTCATGTGACTTGTTGCGCCTAAGTCAATCCACCACGTGCGTGGTATACTGTTCCGAGTCACTTTAAAGGTAGCGCTTGTTAGGAGCATGTAAATTTCTCCTATCCCTGTCGCAGCCACTCATCTCTAAGGTTGCCTCTTGTAACTGCACCTACCACAGTCTAGTCAGCTGCGGGCTGATCAGGCTAATCAGCCTGGCTACAAGCCCCTCACAGCCTGGACGTTGGTTAGTTGCGCTCTATTTAAAAGAGAACTATGGGGGTGAGTGCTTTCCCCCCATAGTTCTCTTAAGGGTCACGGGAGGACATATACTAGCGTCCTCCTGTGCCCCAAAGCTCAGTATAACGCAAGCTACAGCTGCAGCTGAGACCGCCGCAGCCAGGACAGATCCCGACATTACTGTCGAGATCCACCCAGCTGCATGAGTGACAGCTGGCTCTGCCTATCTAGAGGCAGAGCCAGCTGTGCCCGCCCCCTACCCTGTCCGTTCCTCCAGTCATCGCTGGAGGATCGGAGCGGGGAGGGGGGAATCCCTGCAGGGAGCCATGATTGGCAGTCACGGCTGTCTGCAGGGAGATGATCGAGAAGTGAGCGAGCGATGGTATGTGTTCGCTCACTTCCCGATCTATGGAGCCGAAATGTGACAGTCTCATTGTCATACGTCGGCTCGAACTATGAGGTGAGTGATTTATCACTCACCTCATAGTTCTCCTTTATGCATCACAAGCACAGGACTCTGGGCTTGTGATAGTCGCAGTCTTGTCTTTGTTCTGTCTACACAAGCCTGTATTCTGACCCTGAATCCCAGTCTTGCCTTGGCTCTTTAATCCTATACCTGTCTTGTTTCTTGTATCTTGCATTTATCTTGTATTAGTTTCTGTCTTGTATTTGATTCATGTTCCTGTCTTGTGTCTTGCACCTTGACATCAGTCAGTACTTCTCCCTGTTCCTGGGGGCCAGCCTGTGGCATCACCTGATCAGAGCAAACAGTTTAAGTCCTGGGGTGCATCCACGTACCGGTAGGCGTGCTTGCCTTATTGGAATGGCGGCTGCTATGGCCTCATACGGTGCCCGGACGCATCTCTGGTCCATTCTGTTTTTGTGCATCTTTATGCAGCGCAAATATACAGCTCCATACGCAGCTATGTGTATGGAGCTATTTATTTGCATATGCTGCATATGGGACAGTACGCATATTTGCAGCATATTGTACGGCAGTGTGAATGAGGCCTTAAAGGAGAACTATGAGGTCAGTGCTTTTCCCCATAGTCCTCCCCAGGGTCACGGGAGGACACAAACTAGCGTCCTCCCGTGACCCAAAGCTCAGAATACCGCGAGCTACAGCTCGCGGTATACTGAGACCACCGTGGTCAGGACGGATTTCGACATTACTGTCTGGATCCACCCAGCTGCGTGATTGACAGCTGGATCTCTCTATCTAGAGGCAGAGCCAGCTGTATCCGCCTCCTCTACCCGTCCGTTCCACCAGTCAGCACTGGAGGATCGGAGCGGGGAGGGGGAATCCATGCAGGGAGACGTGAGTGACGGTACGTGTTCGCTCACTTCCCGATCTATTGAGCCGACGTGTGACAGTCTCATTGTCACAGGTCGGCTCCAACTATGATGCGGAGTGATTTTCACTCACCATAGTTCTCCTTTAAGGTGAAACAACTCATCACTTTTTCCTCTGACAGCATGCATCCACAGCCGGTCCTGACAGCGCTCCATGATATGCCTGCTGTGTCCTTTGTAGCTGCCTTAGCTCTTTCTCTTGTAGGTAAAATATGTAAAATCCGCGCTTATGGATTAAAATATGTGTACATATATCTTTAATATACGTAAGATAAAAGCTGCTGCGCTAAGGACACTGGGGTCAAATTGTATATGAATGAGTGTGCAGCGCTCGGGGTCACCAATGGGTGAACTATCAAATGTGTAACTACGTGTTATCAAAAGAACGTGTTATCAAGAAAATATATATATATATAGGTGTTTATAATCTTTAGTGTATAATCTGTTACCATACCATAGTGGTAGCCAGTGTAATATTAAATACCAATTTCACTTTGTGCAAAAGTGCAATGAAATAAACCTTGTTATAAAGAAATTCCTTGTTACAATCAATTAGTAAACGTGCATCAAATCAACTCAAAGGTCATCTATAAAAGTGATGAATAATCAAGTGAGTCCAAACTGTTATTAAGTCCGAAATATTTAGAATATATTGATGATGAAAAAACTTCAAAAAAGAGTGCTTAATAATCTTTCTCCCACACCATGTGTTCACGATAAAAACTCCCCTCTGGGGTGCGCACTCACCAAATCATTATTGTTTGTAGACAGTAAAGTCGGGCTGTGGAAATTAAAGATTAATTTCTCGATTAATCGTTAAAAGTTTTTGATCGATTAAAATTATTTTGATCGCTGATGAAAACACTCGCCTCTCAGCCGGCTTCCGGGAGTCCCGTCGGCAATCCGGTGACGTCACGGACATGGACGTCACCGGACATATGTCCGTGACGTCACCATACTCCTCCCCCCTACGTTAGCCGACGGAGCCACTTGGGCCGGTGAGTTTGCCCAAAAAACTTTCTGCACGAGCGCCAGCCAAGGCATTGGCCTATACACATACAGCACAGCAATGAAGTCATAAAATGAACTAGGATCACACTAATCCAGCACGTTATTATTCTGAGTTGCCCCACTCAAGCGGCGGCCATATTTAGTGGGGCACGTGAGATTAATAACGTGCTGGATTAGTGTGATCCTAGTTCATTGTATTACTTCATTGCTGTGCTGTATGTGTATAGGCCAATGTAGTTGGATCTGTATGTGCGTTATAATTAATCGATTAAAACAAAATTTGAATAATCGAACACGAAAATTTTAATCATTACCAGCCCTACAATAAAGAGATGAGAAGCCAAAATGTAGTCCCAGCAGCCGTCTCATCAGAGTCCCATGGATCGGTATTTAACAAAAATAAAAAGGGAAACTCCTCATGGTGTAGTCGACATAAACATTTATTTAAAAAAAACTAGTAACTTGCAGTTAAAAACGAATAGATCGGCCACTCACAGACAGCGTGTGGATATCCTGTACTTCCTTGTTGATCGTGGTATTGAGATGTGTAGCCCCGACGCGTTTCGTCATCAAAGACGTCCTTAGTGGGATCGTATGTCTAACTCTCAATACCACACGTTGATTTTTTATAGTTAACATCTAGGTCACTATGCAAAGGCACCACTAGATGTCATCAGAGATACACGTAGGTTTCTCTTTCTCTTGTAGGTGCCTCTCACTTTCTCTGCTCGGCTTTCCAGATTGAACAATTGAACATTCCCTTTTTCAGGTGACCGGTCTTCGTACGGTGAAAACACGCTCTGCTTTCTTTGTTTTGCTTTGCGCTCTCGTGCAGTGGCGAGGTTCGTTCATCCGTTCGTTCGTTTTACAGCAAAGTGGCATTTGAGGGGGAAATTTTTTTTTTTCTCCTTTGCTCCAACGAACGAAACGAATAAGAAACGAATAAGAAACGAAAACGAAACGAAAGTTTGAACGAACTACCGCTACCGAATTTCGGAAACGGAAATTCGGATTCGTTTGCATTCATTATATATGTAATTCGGAATTTGGATACATCCGAATGTCCGAATTTCATAAAAAACATAAATAGAGGCAGACTTGAGAGAGTGCTTTTGTCTTTTTCAGCCATCACCCTTCTATGAGTTTTGGGCGCGGTGTTATAAAAGGATTTGTTTTTCTATATCAATGCTCGAGGAATAGAAAGGTTTGCAGAAACAAAAGTGCAAAACAGAATTAACCTTTGTGATCTGTGTGAACTTCAAAGGAAGTAAACCGTTCAATTTCCTGCACCTGTAGAACTCCAGTGTGCATTAGATATAACACTATGCATTCATTATAAACTTTAAAAAGTTTGAGAGTTTAATAGTCATATAGACATAGAAATTTGTTTCGTTTCGTTTTGATTCGAATTTGGCTTTATTTCGTTTTTCGTAATTTGGGTCTGAAAGTCAATTCGTTTCGGAATTCGGATGAAATTCGTTAGCGGAAATCCGTACGAAATTTCATTTCTAATTCGTTTCTAAATCGTTTCGCTTATTCGTTGCACCAAAGTAACATTTAAGAGGGAAAAACAGTTTTTTTGTTCTCAAATGTCACTTTGCTGCAACGAAATTTCGTCCAAAAAAAAAAAACTAATCAGAAATTCGTAATCGGAAATTCGGATTCGTTTGCATTCGTTATACCTGTAATTCGGATACATCCGAATCTTCGAATTTACGAAATTTCGTCCGAATTTCGATTCGGAACAAAACGGAGCGCACATGTCTAGAGTTAAATACTATTTTAAATCTTGTGGTATTCCAGATCCGAATCTATGGATCCACAGCGTTGTCTATGAGACAATGATAGAAAGATATTGGAAAGAGACACACTGTGGACCCGTAGTGGATCTCGAATACCATAATGGTTAAAGGAGAACTATGAGGGCGGGTGCTTTTCACTCACCTCATAGTTCTAGCCGACCTGTGACAATGAGACTGTCACAGGTCGGCTCAGTAGATCGGGAGGTGAGAGAAAACATACCGGCGTTCGCTCACCTCTCGAACCCCATATTATAGCTAGTTTGCCTACAAACGTCAGGTGGTCATAATAATCTGGCCACTCAGTGTATGTTGATGGTTATCTACTTTAATAGATCTTGAAAGTCTATTAGTGCTGTTTGGTTATCAAATTAACTTTAAGAGAAGGATGTGGTGCATTTCATTGAAGTCTATGCTGCTTCTTCTATTATGCATTAGAGCTTTCTTGACTGCAATTGTCAAAGAGGGTACAACGTCAAAGTCAACGACAACCTCTGTAATCCTTAATAATACTGTGATGGATGTGTGCTATCTTCTCATACACACAAGTTTTCTATGTTTAATTGAATTGAATTCCATCCCAAGGCCCCATAGAAGCTGTACGGGCAGCTATGGCTTTTGTTATGGCACTGCTGCCTGGACCTGTCACATAGGGAATGCCAGGCTCCAAAGCTCTGACCCAGTTGACACCAGAGAAGGTGCTGGATGAGCAAGGTGACAAAGTCCCTTAGTTGGTGTGTTCTCATTATGGCTTTGTTACTTTAAACTCAAAATAAAAGATTGAATAAACCTGAAAAGCTTATTGCAGCATAAACAATGGAAATCCTACCTTGAATGCAGAACTGATTCATAAATACAGCCAAAAAGTAGCTGTACAATACAGCGTATGGGACCATCCTAGCAGGATAGCTGGCAGCTCCGTCCAGGCGATAAATATGACGGAGTAAACACAGCGAGGCAAGTAGGTTTGGTAAAGTAGGTGTTGATTTATGACCAGTAGGATGTGCTGTTCATAACGGATAAGAGAAGAAGTGCTCGCAACAGGAAACCTCAAACTAGTATTGTCCTTCATGGGAAGCCACAAATTGTATTACAATTTTGTATGTATCAGGAGAAACTGCATGAAAGTGATATGTAAAATCTTGAGGAGAGTATAGAAAGTGGGGACATGATTGAAACCTATAAATACCTTAAGAGAGATAATTGCATACCCTCGGTCGAATGCAATCCCGCCGCTCGTTTTATCAACGGAAAGAATTTGGCCGAGTGGATTGCCAGTTTATGGATCTTACTCTCCAGCACATAGGACTCCCACGTGCTATGCTAAGTTGGATACGGGCCCTTTACCCCTCTCCATTGGCTACAGTCAAATTCAATGGCATTCCCTCCAATAGATTTTACATTACGAAGGGCACCTGCCAAGGATGCCCACTCTCCCCACTCATATTTATTTTTACACTTTGTACTGCATATATAAATATATATATATACATGTATATGTGTATAATATATATGTCTTTTTTTACATCTTATATATATATATATATACATAGACATTAGGGTATCCCTCTGATGCCGTGTGGGCTGCCTGGGTCGCTATGAATTTCGAAGAGAGGAAACTGCTCAATTTCCTGCACCACAGAAGAAACGTTATCTAGGCAGTAGACTTGTGCGCCGTCAAAAAATGTGTTCCGTTTCGTAATATCCGTTATTTTGTATTTCGTAATTCGTGTCCGAAACTCAATTCGGATTCGTACGAAATACGAATTTTCGTTAGTTTCGGAACATTTTCGTAACTTTACGAACATTCGTTATGATGAAGTTAAAAAGCAAAATACCTTTGTTAATATTGGAGTCGATGTGGTAGTTGTTTTTTTATCCGAAATATGAATTCCGTTAACAGATTCCGTATCCGAATTTCGTATTTCGGATAAAAAAAACTACCATCAACTCCAATATAAATGTACTTTGCTTTTTAACTTCAATATAACGAATGTTCGTAACGGAACGAAATTCCGTCAACGGAATTTCGTATTTCCTGCCTGTGTATTGTAATGCAACTCTCAGCAGCAGCGGATCCGTATTTCAGATTTTAAAAAAAATCTTGTCATGTTGTTCAACCTCATTTACAGGGGTAATATTAGTTCCCGTTTCAAAGAAATTCGGATCCAAAATTCGTTAACGGAATTTCGTATTTCGGATATAATTCGTAAACTGCCATTCGGATTTCGGATGCTTCCGAATTTACGAATTTCAGGAAAATTTGTACGAATTTCGATTCGTAACGAAACGAATCGCACATGTCTACTAGGCAGACAATAAAAATATAGCTTTGTCTGCAGTATGTCAGGAGCACTGTATGTATGTAGATACATTACTTTCTTGTTTCTGGTTTAGTCAAAGTGCCATGACAGTTCTCCCAAATAAACACTTTGTTCAAATACACGTGGCATTGGCACTCTCCTTTTCTTCTTTTAAAGAATAATCCTGGGAACCTAGTGGGGCCCCCCTCTTCTCCAAATATGTTCTGGATGGTGTCTCAGATTGACAGCTGATTGACAGCTGGCTCTGCCTATCTAGAGGTAGAGCCAGCTGTACACGCCCCCTCCCCTGTCCGTTCCTCAAGTCAGCGCTGGAGGATCGGAGCGGGGAGAGGGGGAATCCCTGCAGGGAGCCGTGAGTGACAGTCACGGCTCTCTGAAGGGAGATGATCGAGAAGTGAGCGAGTGCCGGTATGTGTTCTCTCACTTCCCGATCTATTGAGCCGACCTGTGACAGTTTCATTGTCACACGTCGGCTCCAACTATGAGGTTGAGTGAAAAGTACACTTTTTTTATTAGGGTGGGGAAGGGAAAGAAGTCTAACAATGTTTTCATTGCTGTTCCATGTGTTCTAGTCCTGATGACGCCCATAGCCCTCATATCTGCAAGGATTATATTGTCTTTTTTTTTAAGGCCATAAGCAGAGGCGTAACTAGAAATCACAGGGCCCCATAGCAAAATTTTGTATGGGGCCCCGTGATTTCTAGTTATACCCCTTGCAGAGCCCACTCGAGATCCCACCTGAGGGTGAACTTGCAGAGCCCACCATAGACTCTCTATGGTGGGCTCTGCAGGGTCACCCTCAGGTGGGCTGGTCGCACTCCTTACCTGTCCGCCTCCTCTTCCTCCACGGTCACTGATAGGCCCTGCCTCCTCCTCCATCGCCGGGCCGCCTTTTTCTTTGTCACCGGGCCCCACCTCCTCCCCTGCTGCCGCTGCTGGCTCTCATTGACTTTGTGGAGAGGAACGCGTTGCTGCACAGATTACTGTCAGTGATCTGAACAGTGGCGTGTTCGTCTTCGCCGCCAGTGAAAGCCAACAGCAGAGGATGCCATAGCGACCCAGACGGACCGCATGGCATCTGGCCGGGCCCCACAAGGCCCCGGGCCCCTTAGCGGCAGCCTGGGTCGCTATGGTGATTGTTAAGCCACTGGCCATAAGGATGCTTCTGCATGCTTTCTTCCCACCTTATGACTGGTTCGAAAGAGCTGCTCCTCCTTCAAAGACTGACCGGTTGTGGCCTGCATTGGACGTCAAAAACCCACCCACATACTGAAAGCATTGGCAGGGAAATTAGTTATTGTTTTCAGTAGGGATGCACCGATACTGGTGCCGATACTGAGCATTTGGGTGAGTATGAGTACTCGCCCAAATGCTCTGATGCTTACCCCCAATACTGGAACATCCCGTCAGAGGGAGATTGCCTCTGACCGGCAGTGCCGTGTGGGAGCATGGAGTTAGCTTCCTGGCCAATCAGGAAGCTGGGCGGTGGGTCACGACCCTCCTCCTGGCTTTCTGATTGGCTAGGATGTTGGCTTCAACACTGCAAAGCAGCCTGGCTTCTTGACCAATCAAGAAGCCAAGCTGCAGATCATGATTGGTCAGGAAGCCAGGCCCCCTTGCAGTGTCACAAGCTTCCCAGACAATCAGGAAGCCGAGCAGCGAGTTATGACCGTCGACCCGGCTTCCCGATTGCCTGGGAAGCTAGGCCCATGCCTCCTTCAGGATGCTGGTATCGGTACTCGGTATCGGCAAGTACTGATTAAAAAAATATCGGTACTCGTTACCTAAAAACCAGCATCGGTGCATCCCTAGTTTCTAGTTTTTAGCTTAGTGGAGTTCAGCAATTTTGTAACTTGAGAAAATGAGACACTCCCAGAATTGTTGCATGCCGCAGACATTTGCTGGACATTAGACTTTGCTGGAGGCTGTAGCACTTGAAGACAATGGAGTTCGGCCTCACCGCCCACCCAAAGAGGCAAATATTACAGGAAGCTTTTATAACTTTTTTCTTTTTATTAAGTAACAGAGTCCTTTAAATGCTTCAGGTGAATCATGTTCTATGTGCTCGGTAACAAAATTTGGTTGGGTTGTCAAAGATGAGAGACCAGCCAATGATGGCCATGAATAAACAGGCAGGAGGAGGATAACTATTCATTCTAAAATTCACATTTATTGTACACAGTAGATCTTAATAGGTTCAGACAACATTTTCTTCTTTGGCACCATCCTTTGAGAAAAGACATTTAGCTGGGGAAGTATCTTCCACACTGGAGCTTCACTGCAGAAAATGTGAGACTCCTAAGAGATCAAAACATTATTAGTAATACAACAGTAAAGATTTGTTCTACCTGATTAAGGCCCCGTTCACACCACGGTGGTGTTGGAACCCGCTTGTTCAGTCCTCACCTGTGGCTGTCTCCCAGATGTCAGTGATTTCTCACTACCTGGGAGGGTATTTAATCCCTCGCCGCAGTCTGGGTGGTGCTTCAGTATCCTGTTGCCATTTCCTTTGAGTCCCGAGTCCTGAGTCCTGTTACCTGCTTGTAGTCCTGAGTCCTGTTACCTGTCTGTACCCTGACCCTTTGTCCCTTAGCTCCCCTGGTCTTGCCCTACTCCCCAGGTTTACCTGGCTTGTATACCCTGGGTGTGTATTTAGCTATTTGCTCCGGGTTTGGATACCTTATGTTATCTTTTGTCTGTGTTTGTGGTTACTTTACTTATTTGTGCTTGCTTGTGGGTGTTGGTGGGGTTGTTGTGTTTTGTTTTGCTGTTTACAATAAATTGGATATAACTAATTTGCCTTGTCCGGTGTGGTCATGCATTTGGTCCTCATGTGGGGAGGTACCGGCATGCGGTGACACCTGCGCACGGTACCGTGACACAGTTTAATGAATTATCCTACTGCATTGACAAGATTTGAATTGGTATTATGATCTGTATTTGTAATTCAATGTGATTACACAGATAAATACATCTAATATTCAATTTTTTTAAATACACACCTTGAAGTTATCATTAGCAGAGGAGACACATCATATTTATTGCAGTAAACATCTAACTGGATACATCCTCTTTTCTTTTTCTATCCTTTTCATGATTTTTGTTGTTGTCGATTTTGTTCATAATGGTTACCTGGTGATATCTATGGGATGCGCTTTCTCCTACAGAAGTTAAAGTTTATCTAATTCCAAGAACACGAATGTAAGAGATGGTAGCTTACCAGTCCTTAGATGAAGTTACTGCATTAGTTTTCTTTTATCAGGCTTTTTCCCTTTATTTTCATCTAGTGATCCTGCCAGTAACTCACTTCTTGTTCTAAGGTGGCAACACTCACTCGACGTACTCTACAGGAATAGTGTGGTCACCCTACGACAGGAAGATCAACTGAGACAGGCCTAATCCACAGAAACGTGACTACTTCCCCTAGATGATTCCAACAACCTACCTGCCAAGTTCATTAAAAAAAATATGTATATGTGTGCAAGAGAATGGATAGTAATTTAAAAGCAAAGGAGAAATACACCAAAATATTGATTGGATTTATTTTAGTTTTCTATTCTGGCACTTTATATGTTATTAAGTTACAAAAAAGTATTAATTTATAATTACTAAAATTAGAGATGTCCCGATACCGATACTAGTATCGGTATAAGGGCCGATATCAGACATTTTCATGAGTACTTGAACTCGTGAAAATGCCCCGATTCTTAAGGCCGACACTGGCCCTTTAAATATTCAAATAGCAGTGGCCGTCCGAATTCCTGCGCTTGTGGGGACCTTGGCAGCCTGCTGAGGATCTCCACATAGCTGCCTGTGGCACTGCCTGTCCACTTCTTTATCTCCTCCTCCTCCTTCCTGGCATAAGCACAGCCATGGACAGCCCCACATAGAGCACATTACAGCCCCGGACATCGGCACACTCCACAGCATCGGAACTGCCCGCAGAGCCCTGCAGAGATTGACATGTCACCCTGGAGAGATCAGCACGCAGCCTGGTGAGAATAATTCTGGTGTGGGGACATGGACTTGCATTCTGGTGTGGGGACATGGATTTGTGGTGTGGGGACATGGACTTGCATTCTGGTGTGGGGACATGGATTTGTGGTGTGGGGACATGGACTTGTATGCTGGTGTGGGGACATGGACTTGCCTTCTGGTGTGAGGGCATGGACTTGCATTCTGATGTTAGGGCTTGGATTCTGCTGTGGGGACATGTATTCAGGTCTGGCGACATCTTTATTTAGCTCTGGTGAGAAACTGCCCTAAAATCATCAGTCTGTGTCGTTGTAGAAAAAAATGTCACATGCCCTTTAAGAAAAAGTATCGGTAATTGGTATCGGCAAGTACCTATGAGGGCAAGTACTTGGTCTTACAAAAGTAGCATCGGGACATCCCTAACTAAAATCATCCTTATTTTACACATTTTTTACAAGTTCCTTAAACTTTTTCACATTACCATTTATATGTACACACATATTTTAAATACATTGCATATGTGTCTTTGTGTGATCCAACAAAACTGGGAACCTATTAGGAGTTGAACTCATTATATAGCTCAGCCCCTGGGGAAGAACAGAAATGAAAACCCCCCCCATGTGGGAGCCCCTGATACAAGCCACAGCAGCTGTGCAAAGCCGGAATACAGTGCAGGGATGGTGGGAGCCCCTCATAATGGGCACAGCGGGTGTACAGACCCGGGAACTCAGCACCGGGACGATAGGAACCCCCTCATAATGGCCACAGCAGATGTGCAGGGATGGGAACTCAGTGAAGGAATGGTGGGAACCCCCCACAATAGGCACATCACGTGTACAGACCCAGGGACTCAGCACAGGGATAGTAGGAACCCTTTATAATGGATACAGAAGGTGTGTGGACCCAGGAACTCAGTACAGGGATGGTGGGAGCCCCACATTATTGCTACTGGAGGTTTGCAGAGCTGGGAAGTCAACACCGGCATGGTGGAAACCCATCATAATGGGCAAAATGGGTATGCAGACCTGCAAACTCAGTGCAGGGATGGTGGGAGCCCCTAATAATGGACACAGCGGGTGTACAGACCCAGAAACTCAGCACAAGGATGGTGGAAGAGCTCATAGTAGTCACAAAAGGTATGCAGACTCTCACCAATCTGAGAGATACAACAGACAAACAAAACAGGTCCTTCAACTCTCCTACATCTACTAAAATCCTAAAAATATATAAAAACTCAATGAATAAATCTCATAAAAGGTTTAAAGTGCATCTAAACCCAATAGCAGAAATGTAACCAAAAGTCCAATCTATCCAACACTGGAACACTAAGGTAATAAATACCAAACACTCCACAAATAACGGTTTAGTGAGAACATACTGCATAGAACACATTTAAAAGCAGTGAAAAAGAGGAGATATATCCCACCAATATTTGTTCTTTGAAATATATGAGCAAAGCAATGAGGTTATTTGTGAAGTGTTACTTATTACTTACCTTCAAAAATATAACCAGTCTTGTACCTCAGGCTTGCTACAGACAGTCATAAAAATTTCACCAAAGTAAACAGGATGTACATAGTATGTCCTATCCACCCCCTTCCCTGCTGCCAATTTCACCAGCAATTTCTGGCTGTCAAAATGACAGCCGGGACTTGGTATGTAAATCCAGTAGCCGGCTGTAGCCACATCTGTCGAAAACCATCCCTCTTAGTGTTTTTTCATGATTCATGATTCAGAGATACAAAGTAACGTTATTATTACATTGTTCTTACGCCATTTCATTTATTAACACATCAAAGGAGCCACATTTGATCTGCATCTGATGTCAGGAAAAGGGCCTTAGCAGTTAAAAAAAAAAGAAATTTAACATTTGTTGCTAGTTAACATCTCATTAACCCTTGGTTCACCCTAATCAGCCCTAATAAAAGTTAATTCTTGCCCTTTTAAGGACACTTAGGGCAAGATGATGGTGACTATAGGGTGACAAAGCTCTCCCAATTGTGCTCCTGTGTTGTCACCCTGATCCCCGAGCTTCCAATGGAGACTACAAGTGACTATACCAATGAACACTGGACAGTCATAGTCCACTGTTGTCATAAAAAGGAAGCATGCTCTAAGAAACCCATTGCAGCCATCGCTGTAGACCGGAAGTGGCTGCAAAAAAGCTGCAGGAGATCATCAGCACTGAGATGCAGCAACCCCCAAAAAAAGATCAAAACAAATATTTTATTTCATTAGTATTTAGTGTTATATAATGCACAGTGTCTTATCAATATTAATGTCATTCATTTAGGATTTAACCAGACGGACTCTTTAACGTCTTCACATTAGCTATTTATTTACACGCTCTGGTTAAAATATACCGTAGCTTTGTCTTGTAGTAAAAGTCGCTGTGTCCATAACATCCAGTCACACAGTGCGGACTTATCTTTTATTGGGATAAGGTGTTGTAATAGTAGAGGGGGGTAATTTGTGTAAATGTACAGTATCTCTATGTATAATCACTGACAGTGTTGTTTATAGTGATCATTATGTCTAAAGTGTTGCAATACGTACCCGATAACATAAATATACTACACCGATGAGAGCAGCAATAATGCCAATTACGATACCAGCTATCGCTCCACCGGAAAGCTTACCCTCTGTTCCTTTGACTGTGGAAAATGTATACAGTGTATATGTTAGTTTAGGTCACAGGTCAGCTCCTACTGAATTACTTATAATGTAACATTCTTATATTTTATCCCTCTAATGCTGACACTGATACTTATTTAAAGATCTCTGAGAAAATCAGAAACTTACACTTGCAGTGTGGCTACCCCCAGCACTGCAGTGACGTGCGGTACCTCTGGTTCTACTTTCCTCAATAGTTAGGTTACACAAGCCATGTGGAAGCCGGCCGCTGTGTAATCTAACTACCTGTCAAAAGCCGGATGCAGTACTGCCTGTAATTAACAGGCAGCGCTCGGTCCATGACAGGTCACACAGCGGGGAGGCTTTCTCTGCTATGTAACCTGTAACAAGCCGATCTGAATGGAGAAAAAGCTGTCAGCTTCAGACTTGAAGCGGACAGCTTTTTCCTCCATAATACTAGGTGAGGCTCTGGCGCCCCTCCTAAAGCGGCACCCAGAAACATACCCCCCAGCTCCCCCTAGCTTCCGCCCATACCAACACTGCCCACCTCTTAGGATACCTGATGTTGAAAAGCCTCCTGTTCAATACTCCCTCGTGAGTGTATTCTCATTCGCTTTCATTGCACATATTGTCACAGCATCACATAATCGGTGCACTGGTCTTCCCTTCCTTGTGTTTTTTCCTCCAGAACCAGTTGCTCCACATTCACCGAGGAATTTTATAGAAGAGACATTCCATACATACCACTGCCCACTTCAATTGAGCACAGGACTGGCAGTCGCTGGCCAGCTAAATTAGGACCCCACCTGGAGCTCCTCCCACCGGACCAGCGCTGACTCGCCGCTGCTCTCCCGCACCGAAAGTAAGTGAAAAAAAAAACATAGCGCAAGCATCGGGGCATTTTGGCAAGTACAGGTACTTGTCAAAATGCCCTGTTTTTTCCGCCCTCGTCCTGCAGAGCCCTCAGGTGGCTGCTTGCCTTGCCTTGCGGTAGCGCCGGGCCTGCTTAGAGTAAGAGGGTCAAAAGGAGAACTGCACTTTGCATTAGAGTGGACTTATCCTTTAAGGGTATGATAGCTAGGGGGGAAATTCTGCTATCCCCCCTTCCCTTCAATTTTCTTAATGGTTATTTTAGCCCGGCCAATGGGACACAGAAAGCAAAAAATAAATTGATTGGTTTAAACCCTTGCCTAGGTTATCCCAAAAAGTACAGAACATTTTTGGCTATACATACACTTTAAATATTTTGATTGGAAGCATGTTGGATGAAGGCACCTAATGTATATAAGTAATAACCAAAAAGGAATTGTGTAATCACAGCAAAATGATCAGTTACCTGGTTCACCTGAGTACACATGGGTCCCACCTCCTGAAATGCTTTCGTCTGTGCCATTAACAGAGACTTTGACATTGCAGTAGTAGATTCCCAAGTCATCTTCCTGTATCGGATTGTTGATAGTTGCTGTGAAGTTAGACCATTCTCCACTTATTACGATATTCGTATTATCTATTTCGGGAGTTATCGAAGCCACAATCTTGTCATTTTTTTCCACATAGGAAACGGATACGTTGCAATCACTGTGAACCACGCAGGTGAATGTAATGTCTGTTGTTTTCCCCACGTCCAACTCATGAGGATTTTGGACAATTGAAACATTACTACACGCTAAAAAAGAAAAATTAAATGTTCATTTTTTTGTAATTTTTTTTTTTAGATACAGTACATACACCAATGATCACCTATGTTAGGGGGAAAGGTGTCCAGATCTCTCATAGTACAGTATTGCATTCGGACATTTTCTATATGTCCCTATAATGAAGCGGTTGCCTCAGGCAGCATCTCATTGGGGGGCGGCAGCCACAGCGTCCCAGGTTGCCAAGAGCTCTTAGAAACCTGTCATGATCTGTCCAGCTTCCCGCGTG
Source organism: Nanorana parkeri (assembly GCF_000935625.1). NCBI lineage: Eukaryota > Metazoa > Chordata > Amphibia > Anura > Dicroglossidae > Nanorana > Nanorana parkeri. The sequence continues at coordinate 1,851,653 of NW_017306315.1, forward strand.
GCTCACTGATATCACTGGTTGCCAGGAGCTGAGCGAGATGCTCTGGCTGGTGTACCTCCGAGCGCAGAAAGCACGGCTCTGGCAACACCCCCGCCCAGCCCCCCTTACACGTAACGACCATAGACTGACAGCACCCCCCCACCCCGGAATGACCATATACTGACAGCACCCTGAATTGCGGAACAACCATACACTGACAGCACTCCCCACCCCAGAATGACCATACACTGACAGCACCGCTCAACCAGGAACAACCACACACTGACAGCACTCCCCACACCGGAATTACCATATACTGACAGCACCCCCAACCCCGGAATTACCATAAACTGACAGCATCCTGAATTGCGGAACAACCATACACTGACAGCACTCCCCACCCCAGAATGACCATACACTGACAGCACCCCCCAACCAGGAACAACCATACACTGACAGCACTCCCCACCCCGGAATTACCATATACTGACAGCACCCCCAACCCCGGAATTACCATACACTGACAGCACCCTGAACTGCGGAACAACCACACACTGACAACGCCCCACCCCAGAATGACCATACACTGACAGCACCCCCCAACCAGGAACAACCATACACTGACAGCACTCCCCACCCCGGAATTACCATATACTGACAGCACCCTGAACTGCGGAACAACCACACACTGACAACGCCCCACCCCAGAATGACCATACACTGACAGCACTACCAACCCTCCCCCTTCCCCCTGCTTCAAAATGAGCATACACTGACAGCTAAGCCCTGGCCTCAGGCGGCAAATAGTGTAGATATAACCATCCGGATACTTCACTACACAGCCCCAGAGCACGTGCTTGCAGCGCGGGTGGATGAGGCTCAGGAGGGCCATATTATCAATATGAAGCCAAGATCAAGCACACGGGGACATGACCTCAAACCATCAGGAGGAGAGTTCAATACTGAAAGTATTATTTTACCAAAATAATAATTGATGCTCGGAAGAGACTTCCAGCAGAGGTAATGAGTCAGTCAACTGTAAGTGGATTTAAAAGTAAAGTTCACCTATTAATAAAAAAATTATAATTGCACATTTCCTCATAAAAGAAAAATATGCATTTGTTGTTTTTTTGAATAGGAGCCGGTAAAGCATTGCAACCGTGATCAGTGAATGGAGGCTGTGTATGGACGGAGCCACGTTCAAAAATCAACACCAGCCTGTGAGGAGTAGAACCCCACTATTCAGGTTAGAGGGGGGGCGGGGCCTGGGGGACAGGGAAGGGGGGGGGATTGTGATGTTTCATGTTACACTCTCAATCATTTTGTATACAATGTCTGAAAGGTAAACTTAAAATTTGATCATGCTTGGGACTAAACACAGATGTTTACAGGCATGATGGCCTTTTTTGTCCTTTTTCTGCCATCACCCTTCTATGAATTGTATGTTTTTTCTATATCAATGCTCGGGGAAGGGAAAGGTGTGCAGAAAAACAGTGCAAAACAGCATTGATCTTTATGATCTGCAGGAAATTCAAAAAAGGAAACTGCTCAATTTCCTGCACCGCAGACCAAATCTTAGGCAGATACCACAGTGTACAGTCATCCATAGAACTCCATTCTGCATTAGATATAACACAGGTTCCCGCACACAGCTTCATGTTCCGAACCTTTGTTAAGTATCAAATGAACAGTTCACATCATAAACCTGCCAACGCGTTTCAGCCACACATGGCCTATCACGTACCTGGCTGGAGACTGGTTGGATGAGGAGGCTCCCCTTGCACCTTGTGTCCCCCAAACTCTGAGGATGAGAACAGAGCCTGACAGGGGGGGACCTATCGCTGGTGCAGCCTGTGCGGCTGCACCAGGGCCTGAGCCTAAAAGGGGGGCTACACAGCCCCGGGGCAGAGATGTGGAGCTGAGAATATATATACATATATATATATACCATGAAGAGGTGACCGTGGAATATTTAGTAGCAAGGAAATGTCATGGAACACCCAAATCCAATGATATGGAGGGAGTCCCAATACTTATGGCAATATAGTGTATATGCTTACTGTTTGGACCCTCCTCTTTCTCTATGACTGTAGAATGATTGAATGAGTCCATTAAAGGGTGAAACATGTCAGAGTGAAGAGGATCTACAGCGGGAGGAAGTGTACCTGGGTGCTATAATAGGAAGGGTATGTATACAGTATACAGTATATAGTAAGTGCACCTGGATGCTATAATAGGAAGGGTATATATATATATATACAGTATATAGGAAGTGTACCTGGGTGCTGTTTGGACCTTCCTCTTTCTCTATGACTAAGTTCATTAAAGGGTGAAACATGTCAAAGTGAAGAGGATCTACGGCGGGAGGAAGTGTACCTGGGTGCTATAATAAACTTTTCCAGGAAGCTTTTGGTGTGTTTTTCTGTGAGTAACTTTAGGTCCTCACAATACTTGGGCCTAAAAAGTACCCCCCTCCACTGCAAGCAAACACTGAAAGAGTGGTGTCATAGTAGTATTACTTATCGAAAAACCAGTATCGGTGCATCCCTATCGAGTACGAGTACCAATATTTTTTTTGTCGGTAGCTGCAGATACCAAGTACCGCTGCTGTGTGCCCAGAATATCAGGAGGATCATGGCGCGTCACCCGGCTTCCTGATTGCCTGTGAAGCCCATTTTCTAGCGAAAGTACACCGGCTCCATTTGCCAAGGCAGCCTGGCTTCCTGACCAATCAGGAAGCTGGGAGGCGGGTCATTATGTGCCACCCGGCCTCCTAATTGGTTAGAAAGCCAGGCTGCCCAGCAACAAGTGAAGCCGGCTTCCTAGCCAATCAGGAAGCTGGTAGTCGGGTCATAACCCACTGCCCGACTTCCTGATTGGAAAGGAAGCCATCTTCATGTTCCCTCGGCACTTGCGGTCAGAGGGAGATCTCCCTCTGACTGGAAGTTCTGGTATCGGAGGTAAGTAACGGAGCATTTGGGCGAGTACTTGTACTCGCCCAAATACTCGGTATCGGCACCGATACTAGTACTGGTGCTCCCCTAGTATCAATAGTAATGACCATTACACTGTTCTATATTATGACATAATTGTTAGTACTCCTACACACAATTACTCTACAACTCTAATACAAAATGAGGAGAGACTCTGGGATTTGTACAGCCGGAGGAGGACATTGGGCTTAAAGAGTTAATTTCAGTGCTGGCCGGGATGACCAGAAGCTCTGAGGGCAATAAATCTACAGTACTAATACAACTAAACACATTCTACTAAGCACACGGCTTGCAAATAGGAACTAGCAATAATGATTCTGAAGTGTCCTGAAGTATGACTGATATTAGCCTTTCTTGATTGGAATTGTTACAGGGGGGTACAACGTCAAAGTCAACAGGAACCTCCGCAATGCTTTATAATACAGTGATGGATGTGTGCTATCTTCACATACTCTACGTACAAGTTTTCTATGTTTAATTGCTTCACCATCCCCCATAATGGGGCCCCTTCCAACCCCCAGGCTCCATAGAAGCCGTAAGGGCTGCTATGGCTATTGTTATCTCACTGGTCCTTGGACCTGTCACATAGGGAATGCCATGCTCCAAGCTCTGATCCTAATTGACACCAGAGAAGGTGCTGGAAGTGCAAAGTGACAATGTTCCATAGTTGGTGTGATCTCATTAAGACTTTGTTACTTTAAACTCAAAATATAAGACTGAATAAACCTGAAAAGTGTATTGCAGCATAAACAATGGGAATCCTACCTTGAATGCAGAATGGAGTCATAGATACAGCCAAAAAGTAGCTGTACAATACAGCGTACGGGCCCATCCTAGCAGGATAGGTGGCAGCTCCGTCCAGGCGGTAAATATGACGGAGTAAACACAGCGAGGCAAGTAGGTTTGGTAAAGTAGGTGTTGATTTATAACCAGCAGGATGCGTTGTTCATAACAGATAACAAAAAGAAGCGCTCAGAACAGGAAACCTCAAAGTAGTAATTGGGAAGCGACAAATGATGTATACAAGTCTGTATGTATCAGGAGAAACTGCAGGAGCGTGATATGTAAAATCTTGAGGAAAGAATGGAAAGTGGGGACGTGATTAAAACCTTTAAATAGCTTAACAGAGATAGCACCACTAGAACCTTAGTTCTGGTGGCATACCCTCGGTCGGAGGCGATTCCAACACTCCTTTTATCAACGGAAAGAATTTGACCGAGTGGATTGGCAGTCTATGGTAGACATGTGCGATTCGTTTCGTTACGAATCGAAATTCGTACGAATTTTCCTGAAATTCGTAGATTCGTAAGCATCCGAAATCCGAATGGCAGTTTCCGAATTATATCCGAAATATGAAATTCCGTTAACGAATTTCGGATCCGAATTTCTTTGAAACAGGAACTAATATTACCCCTGTAAATGAGGTTGAACAACATGACAAGATTTTTTTTTTAATCCGAGATCCGGATCCGCTGCTGCTGAGGGTTGAATTATAATGCAGATACGAGTTACCCCCAGTGGGTTTCACGTGATTGGTGGTGGTGATGGTTGCGCCATCTGTGAGAGCCAGCTGTCACTCACGCAGCTGGGCGGATCCAGACATAATTGTCGGGATCCGTTTCAGCTGCGGCGTCTCAGTATACCGCGAGCTGTAGCTCCCTATATACTGAGCTTTGGGTGACGGGAGGACGCTAGTTTGTGTCCTCCCGTTACCCTTCGGAGAACTATGGGGAAAAGCCTTAACCCCATAGTTCTCCTTTAAATTCCCGGCAGGACCTCATCATTTTGGAGCATAAACAGCTACGTCTGTATAAGGAAATGAACCATCAGGCTTTAGTTTATACATTGCATTAATGGTATGTAACGGTATTGTGTTATACTTCCTTATAGTGATATCGCTAATGCACAATAAAGTCTGATGAAGCAGATAAAAAGATGAAACAGATTTTACATCACCAATGGCACCAGCCAAGGATGCACCCTTTCCCCACTCATATTTATTCTTACCCTAGAACCCCTTCTGCAGTCAGTAAGATCCAACCTAGATATCCACGGTCTGCGTGCCAGCAACATGACGCACAAAATTGCAGGTTATGCAGACAATTTATTGTTTTATGTTCTCTGATGAATATACCTCGGCCGCCCAGATTAACACTTCTGACACGCCTAAACTATAAATTTAATCCACAAGGATTTTTGTTTTTATAGATTTTTGGTATTATGTAAAAAATCAGTGTTATATGATGATGAAAATACGGAGACCAAATTGAGTACAATGACTGGACAGGATTATTATTATTATTACTATATATATATAATATTATTATTATACAGAATTTATGTAGCACCAACAGTTTGCGCAGCACTTACAGCATAAGGACACATTACAATTACAATGGAAATCAAGACAAGATGGTAAGGAGGCCCCGCCAGGTGAGCGCTTGCAATATAAAAGGGAGGGGCAAGTGATACAAGAGGTGGTAGCTTAACCCCCTAATCTAAATGCCCCCAAAATGCTAGGCTAAATGCCCCAAATACTTGCCTACAGCTGTGGTCATGTGATGCACAATATCCCGAATCTTCCATCTTATTCACTGCAGAATGGGAGAATCCTTCTTTGGCAGCCCATGTTGCTGCCTGGTGCCATGGGTACTTTTTCATTAGGTTCATCTACAGGGTCACTGCAGGGTCCAGAAGACATCATGACGAAGGGTGGAAATAAGATCAGCTGGAGGGGGAGTCCAGCCATCATTGGTGGATCACCACGGAAGAGGGTCATGTGACAAGATCATACATGGACTCATATACACGCATACACATGCAGAATCACATGCGCACACACAATGGGTTGAACTTGATGGACCTGTGTCTTTATTCAACCTCCAATACTATGTAAGAAACACGGTATAACAGAAAGTGAAGACAAAACAAAACAGAGCACACCAGACAGTACAGATAAAACACCTTTTAATCTTTTAATCGATAATACATACATACATACATAAAGCAACATGATCAAAGCTTACAATCGGGTAAATCAAATCCCAATGGATGGAAGGAGGGGTGGTTTGTGGTTGACCAGCTGGAGAAGAACTTGTAAAAAGATAACTGGGTGAGCACTTGCCAAGAATGATTGTGATGCCGGCATGACAGCTAACTGTGAAACAGAAACAATAAGCTATCATCTAATGTGTGTCCACAATGCAGAAAGGGAGGACTTGCGATGATCGCAAGTATGGTCTTCCTGTCCAAGATGGGCAGGTCGTACGAAATTTTAATCACCTTACAACCATCGCACAACGAAAGTCGTGCGATGGTTGTAAGGTGTATGGCCACCTTAACAGGGTTATTCACAAAAGGGTGAAGAGTTTGGAGAAGTGAACTATCTAGGCCAAAATAGCTGATTTGGACAAATTCTTCAATTCAGCTCACTTTCCAGTTCAGCAATGCTGTCCTAGATTGTTCTCTTCTCCTGCCTTCTCCAATCCCTTCACCCTTTAGAGAATAACCCTGTAACTGTTCAGGCTTCGCAGTATAAGTGAAAGAAAGATCAAAAGTGTTATTGCTGCCAAAAGAAATAGAACCAGGAAGAGGGAGGGTCTTTCCATAATATGCAAATGTCATCAATATATAAGATATAGGGCCCGGCTGCATATGTCACACGCCGACAATGCTGGCGGTGTGTGCTGTTGCGGCGGGAACTCAGTGGGGAGAGGGGAGAAATGGACGGCTTTGATGTGGGAACTTGGCTTAGGATGCGTGAGGAGTCAGACTACATTTAGAAGGCAGTGGCGTCACAAGGGGGGTGCGGCCATTGGGGGGGTGACACCAAAATGACTCAGTCATTTTGGTTTCACCCCCCTCTGAAAAGTCGGGCGCTCGGTCATGGACCGAACGCCCGACAGTATCAGGAGAGAGAGGAGGGGATACGGCGGCATACCCTATCCCGGCGGGTGACTGTCCCCTCCTCTCTCTGCCGGCGTCCATCAGCAAGATGGCCACCGGCAGGTATCCGAATACTGCCGCGCGTGCACGATGACGTCATCGCGCACGCGCGTGATGACGTCACGTGCATGCGCATTGACGTCTCGGTGAGGTGACACTCGGTTACCGCTCCGGGTGTCACCCAGCCTCGGGACGCCCCTGTTAGAAGGTACCCTAGGACAGGCACCATGCTTCCCCTGCCGGAGTTTAAGAACCCTTGCCCTCTGTGTGGAGGGATGTCCGGTCAGGGGAGGCAGATGAGACAGAGCCTCACCTAGTATTATGGATGAAAAAGCTGTCAGCTTCAAGTCTGAAGCTGACAGCTTTTTCTCTATTCAGAACGGCTTGTTACAGGTTAAACAGCAGGGAAATCCTCCCCCCGTGTATCCTGTCATGGACGGAGCGCTGCCTGTTAATTACAGGCGGCGCTGCATCCGGCTTTCGTCCTGCATCCGGTTAGGTTACACAGGAGCAGGCTTCCCCACTTCATGTGTAACCTAACTAGTGAGGCAAGAGCTGTCACAGCCTCTACTCTGTGTTAGAGGCGTGAGCTCTGTGGATGGCTTGCACCACTGGCATAGCGCCATTGGTCCAAGCTGTCCAATCAAAAAAAGAAAGAAAAAAAACAATGAGGCCATCGATCACATATGTCTCAGAAGTGACAAGCAAGTGAGGCACAGGGAGGCTCCTTCCTGTCTCCACCCTTCACACTTGCTTGGGGGCGGGGCTTCAGCAGGTGGGGTGGGACATGCTGGGGGCGAGGCTTGGGAATGCCTCGCCTGGAACCAGAGGTACCGCACGTCACTGCTCTGTGGAAGCAGTGGTCTTGCTGCAGAAGTCCAACATGCCCTCTGCTGAGTCAGGACAGGAAGTGATGAGAAATCTCTCCAACGTTGACACAGGTAAACACAAATACACATGTGTCCTAGTCCTGATGAAGCCTGTACAGTAGTCCTAATTTTTTTAGCCAAGGTCACAGGGCCACCGCACTGCAAGGGTTAAATGGTATTTTGTTTATAAGGGAAAGGCGGCTATGCTTACTTTATTTGTCACGCCCACAGGCTTCCTTCCCACCAAATCTTTACAGTTTAGGCAATTTCATCACTTAAAGAAAATATGAGACATTCCTGGAAGTGATGAATGCTGAAGACTTTTCCGGAAACTGTAGAACTTGAAGACAATGGAGTTCAGTCTCACCGTCCACTAGAGAGGAAAGTATTCAGGGGCTTCTGTTGCAGGAAGCTTTTATAGTTTATTTTTAGGGGTCTTTTTTTCAGAGTCTCTTTAAATGCTTCAGGTGAATCATGTTCCAGGTGCTCGGTAACAAAATTTGGTTGGGTTGTCAAAGCTGGAAGACCAGCCAATGGTGACCATTATTAAACAGGCAGGAGGAGGATAACTATTCATTCTAAAATTCACATTTGAAGTACACAGTAAATCTTGATAGGTTTAAGTGACAATTTCTCCTTTGGTGCCATCCTTTCCTTATTTCTTTCAAGGACCCTTTTGTCCTTTTTCTGAAAAATAAGAAAAAAATTGAGAAAAGACATTTAGGTGAGGAAGGATTATATTCCACACTGGAGCTTCACTGCAGAAAAATTGGAGGCTCCTAAGAGATCAAAATAGTTTTAGTAATGCAACAGTACAGGTTTGTTCAACCTGATTTAGGTGTAACCTGGGAAATATTTTTTGACACAATCCAGGTAGACCCCTCCCAGGGAACCCCTGATCACCCGAAGAATACTCCTCACCCACCTCTAGCTAAAAAACAAAAACAAAATGTTTCAAATATTCACCTTAGTCACATAAAGCACCAAGTCCCAAATCTCCTCTTCAGGCACAGTGGGACGGTTCTCTTCTGGGTGTCCACGTAACTGCCTGCACCTCTAATTGCCACTCCAATCCTGAGAAATGGTCCTTTCTGGGAGTTTCAATTTCCTGCCCCCCTTCCCAGCTCACACAGATCACAATGGTAGGGTCAGCTGGAGGAACTACTGAGAGCTACGGGAGCCGGGAGATTGACACTCCTAAAATCTTTTGGCTGGAGCTGCACATTAAAGGAGAACTATGGGGTTAAGTCTTTTCCCATAGTTCTCCCTAGGGTAACGGGAGGACACAAACTAGCGTCCTCCCGTCACCCTAGGCTCAGTATACCGCGAGCTGTAGCGGGGGGAATCCAGCCCCTCCCCTGTCACGGCAGAGAGCCGTGGAAGGATCGAGAGGTGAGCGAACGCCGGTATGTGTTCGCTCACCTCTCCATCTACTGAGCCGACCTGTGACAGTCTTATTGTCACAGGTTGGCTAGAACTATGAGGATGAGTGAAAATCACTCACCTCATAGTTCTCCTTTAAATCATTAGAAATGAGCAGTAATTCAAGATACTCACCTGCTTACAACTCTTTATAAATCATCCCAACACAAGCCCATACAATGGCAAACGCTATTCCAGTTTTCGTCCCAAAAGAAGGGCCACCTGAAAATTAAAACAGTAGATTTGAGACCTCGAATAGAGTTCTAGTTTGTTTAGTGAAAATATTGTGTTTTGTGGTATTTGTGGTACTTTGCTATCACTTAAATTAGTCATTAAAAAAATGCCCAAATACTGTGGATACTCCTGCACAAGAAGAGAATGAATACTTTCCTTTTCCCTGCCTGCTCTGACGGAACGTTGCTCTGCTCAAGAGAAAGCCTCTGCTGAAGTCTCCTGGGAAACCAACATCTCCCGGGTCCCCCTGCTTCCCTGAGTGGTTCCTTGCACTGACCTCCAAGTCCTTATAGGACACAGTAGAGAGGTCGAGGTAGAGCCGGAGGATTTATCTTGAACAGAGCAGTGTTCTGGCAGCACGAGTAAGAAGAAAGGTAAGTATCCAGTATAAAATGATTTTCTGTGTAAATACTAGGCATGTGCGATTCGTTTAGTTCTGAAACGAAAATTCGGACGAAATTTCGGAAATTCGGATGTATCCTAATTCCGAATTATAGCTATAATGAATGCAAACGAATCCGAATGTCTGTTTCCAAAATTTGTTAGCGGTAGTCTGGATGAAATTTCCTTTGTTGGACGAAATTTAGTTGCACCAAATGACATTAGAATGAAAAAAATATGTTTTTTTCCCCCTCGAATGTCACTTTGCTGTAACGATCGAACGAACCGTAAACAAAACGTTTGTACAGACTACCGCTAATGAATTTCGTCCGAATTCCGAAACAAATTGATTTTCGGACCCAAATCCCAAAAGACGAAATAACGCAAAATCTAAATCAAAACGAAACGAAACAAATGTTTTTGCTGGTGCACATGTCTAGTAAATACATGGATATAAATTGGTGGAGGTAGTTGTACCTCTATTCTAGCATCATAGTCAACTTTTTTTTCCTTTGGGCTAAATTAACACCAAAAAGAACTGAAACTTTCATTATCAGTAAACAGAAGAAAATAATATTATTTGAAGAAGGAAATTGAAATGAAGGAAATGAAGACACAGACGTTTATTATTATCGTTTACGGAACAGTCACTGTTGAGTAAAATTAGTTGTATTAATAACATTTCATCAACAAGTAAGGACTTGGGGTGGAATCATTCAATCTCAAAGAGTAACTTTCTATAGAAGTAATAGCAATCATGGTCATTTTGTGCCAACTTATTCTTAAAGCCCATCTCTGGGCACACAGAAAAAAACTTTCCTGATCCCTGCTCTCTTCTCCTCCAGGCTTGGGTGGTCTAAGGACCACTGACGTCATCACGTCTAATGCAGGTTCCATAGACCTGCATTAGATGAGACCACGTTGAGGGACAGTCCACATGCCGGAGAGGAGGGGGAGAAGAGAAGAGCTCTGACTGCCAGAGATGAGGGACAGGTAAGTAATTCTACCTTATTCCAGCCCCTAAACAAAAACACATCGCTTAACTCTGGCAATGCGGGGGTAGCCCCACTGCAAGGGAACTTTCTTTGCTTGCCCAGGCATGGGCTTTAAATATGTGTATGTCTACAGTGCGTTAGATACATGGATACATGGATGTCTCAGCTTTGTCTACAGGTTCTCTTTAATCTTCCTAATGCCATCAGCATATACTCACATTTACTTCAATTGCCACCTGATCTTTCCAGTGCCAGGAGCCAAAGAAAGTACCTCCAGATATGAAGAATAATGCGATTCACTTCATGTGAATGTGGGGCCAAGCAGGGGTGTCACATAGGGACCCCATAACCCTGTGAAAGCTATGACTCGCACTGACTTGGTTTCCACAGGACTTCCCTTTGCTCCATTTACAGCTATGCATAATAATAGCAGGTCAGTGACCGTGTTGGTCATTTTACTAGCCAGACAACTAGCAACTTAAGAAGAGGATTGATATGGGCTGCCCACATGTGTCTCAGGAAAGGATATTATTAACAACAGAAACCTTGGAGCCACAAGGTATTGTTTCACTGTCACTTTTATCTTTGCCTCCCTACTTAGTAAATCAGAGCAGAGATCCCAACAGCAGATAGGTACATCCTCGTATAGTTAAGTCAAACACATCTGAGAGGCCACCAAAGAAAGAGGTGGGAGGAAATCTTCCAATAGGGAAACCTGTTCTGTTGACAACTGTCCCACTCTGGCCCATGGGGAGGGGAATTCTACTCAGTTTTCAAAGAATTCTATTAACTTGCTGTAGGGTCCTGTAAGGGATCAGGGCGTATTGCGTTCCATCTCGATCGCAACGCCAATGCCGAACATTGCAGAGCGGGGGTTGCGTTCCAGCGTGGAACGCAACGTACGCGATGACGTCATGCGACTCCTCCCACCTAGCGGCTGGAGACCGCTTATAAGCCTCGTGGGAGATGTGCACGGCGTTCCACTAATTTGGAGTGTACGCCGTGCCTGCTCCAACCTCTGCCAGGCTGTGCATAACCGAGGGAACTTCACCCCTGGAACCTCAACCTTGGGACTTCACCCTGCTGGCTCATCACTCGCTGGCTACTTGGGACTAAAACGTCCACAACAGCTAAACCGCAAGTATCAGTCACCTCAGTGACTGCAATTAAGCTGGACTGTTGTTCTACTTCACTTAGAACCTGTAATACCAAATGCCTATGTGAATTACTTCTACCTACCAATATGCACCGCGTTCCCCTCATGGGATATTGATGCTTCTGTATTGTGTGACATACAAACCCTGATGTAAGGACTGTATTACTGTTGCCTGCAAAGAAGATCAAATCACGCTCACAAAACAACACACACCCCCTCCACTGATAGAGGGTGTAGCCCCTACCAGTTAAAGAAGAGATAGGATAGGGAGCAGGTGTATGATGTTAGGATCCCAAACTCTCAGTATTGAAGAAAGAGAGAGCCGCCTGGGAATCCGCAACTGAACAACCTGAACAAAACCCCTCACTCTCGTTTCGGGGGTTGTGTACCGGTACATGCAACCCGTTTCCGCAGTTGAGATCCTAGCAACCCAGCTCGGTGCATTACAGGTCCCTAAGATGACAACTGATGCCCTAAGCAGAGCCCAACAATGGAGCACCCCTTCGGTTTCCCCATCGCTTAACTGGCAAGGCATTAAGACTCATTAAGCGCTGAAAGTGGGAAAAAAAGTTTGAAAAGTTATAAACCTTCTTCAAAAATTTTCCAGGTCAGCCCCACAACAATATTAAATAAAAAGTTATTATTTGTATTTATTTACCAGATTGGGAGTGGATCTAAAAGGCCTTTATGTGGAATTGATGAGGGAAAACAATTCTTTGATAAATTATAATTAAATATTAAGAAGTTTATGTGACTCATCTACCTTTGTCTCCCATCCAGGAGACAAAGGTAGATGAGCCCATAGAGGTCTATGGGGCTGTAATGCCGCTGCACGGCCAGAAGAGAGAGGACTTGTGGCGTGGAATGTGAATAAACAACAGAGGCCACAGCAGTCAGATCTCGGAAAGTATACATCAGTGGAGTGTGGGATCAGTTTGCTCAGGGCAAGGGGGCCAAAAAGAGAACTGCCCTTTGTTTTAAAGCGGACTTATAATTTAAAGGATACGATAGCTAGGGGTAAAACTCTGTGGTTCCCCCTTCCCTTCATTTTGCCTAATGCAGTGGTTCTCAACCTTTCTAGGCAATGGGACCCCTTGGTAACATTTGCCGAGTTGTGGTGACCCCCAACCGTAAAAGTTAGGGATGCACTAATACTAGTATCTGTGTGGGCTCTCAGGTGGCTATGCGGGCTCTCAGGTGGCTAGAGGGACTCTCTGGTGGTGCCCAGTTGTGGGCTCTGTGGTGCCCAGTGCGGGCTCTGTGGTGATCAAGCACTCACCTCCCCTCACTCCTGCCTGCTCCCCTCTCTCTGATCCTCTCCGGCCGCTGCTGCTGCAGCGCCATCTAGGAGAACTGACACTGCCACCCCAGGAGGAGGCTGAGGAGCCTCTTACCTAGAGCAGCACAAGGCACGTGGGGACTCGCCTCAACTGTGGGTTGCGACCTACTCTTGGGTCGCGACCCACAGGTTGAGAACCACTGGCCTTATGGGACACATACAGCAAAAAATAAATTGATTGGTTTTAACCTTCACCAACACTTCACCAAAACGTTGGCTATATATTCACTTTAAGGAGAACTATGAGGCAAGTGCTTTTCACTCACCTCATAGTTCTAGCTGACCTGTGAGAATGAGACTGTCACAGGTCGGCTCAGTAGATCGGGAAATGAGCGAACACATACCAGCGTTCGCTCACTTCTCGATCCGGGGGAGGAGCTGCATTCCCCCCTCCCCGCTTCGATCTTCCAGCGCTGACTGGCGGAACGGGAGGGGGCGGGTACAGCTGGCTCTGCCTCTAGATAGGCAGAGCCAGCTGTCACTCACGCAGCTGGGCGGATCCAGACATAATTGTCTGGATCCGCTTCAGCTGCGGCGTCTCAGTATATAGGGAGCTGTGTGGTTTACCTGAGTACACATGGGTTCCACATCCTAAAAAGCTGATTATGTCATTAACATAGACTTTGGCCCCGCAGTAGTAGGTTCCCAAACCAGTTCCCGTTTTATTGATAGTGGCTGTGAAGTAAAGTATTGTTCCACTTAGATCAATTTTGGGATCGTCATTGGCAGGTATCGAAGCCAGAATTATGGTTCCTTTTTCCACATAGCTACTGGCTATGTTACAATCACTGGTAACCGTGCAGGTGAATTTAAGGTTTGTTGTTCCCACCACGTTCAGCTCACGAGGATTTTGGTCAATTAAAACGTTACAACCTGCTAAAAAAAAGAAAGTGTAGGATGGTTAGAGAGAACCCCATTTTAGTCACATATACAGTATATGTATATTGTTTGCAATTTTCTCTATTTGTATACATGGGGGGGGGGGGAATTTATCATAGCAATTGGGAGTGTTTGAACTTGCACGGAATATATTTGATGCACTTTGCACCAGATTTATGATGCTAGTGTAATGTTGTTCATAAATGAGGTTTATTAGACTGCAGGAAAGAAGACTTCTAACTCCATTCAAAAAGCTTAAAGTAGTATTAAGGTCTGGGCGTTCTTTACCTTAATGCATTCTCTGCTTTTGCTACAATGCTCATCTGACCATGCGATCAGACCATGTGATCTGACCATGCGATCAGACAAGGTTTTGTGTTACACTCTGAATATGGGTGTGACATGAAATATTGTCTGAAAGATACACTTAGCCTAAAAAAACATAAAAGAGGAAGACTTCATAGACTACTTTGTCTTTTTCTACTGTAACAAGTAAAGTATGAATGAGCGCACTAAGATCTTGAGGGGCAGGCAGAATAGTTAATAATGAGTGGTGAAAATGTTTTCTGCAGAGACGCTGACCTTATCAGTAACAACAGAAGAACACAGAGAGAAGAATGACCAGACCCTGATAAAAGCCCTAACCCCATAGTTCTCCTTTAAATGAATGACTAAAATGCACTCACACCTAATACTGATACAAAGTACTTTAGTAGCTATTGATCAGACCAGCATCTCTCCAGAACGGGTTTATCACAGTCTGTAGCTCTCCATACACCTTACAACCGTCGCACGACTTTCGTTGTGCGATGGTTGTAAGGTGATTAAAATTTTGTACGATTTGCCCATCTTGGACAGGCAGATCGTACTTGCAATCATCGCAAGCCCTCCTCGTTGAGGGGAGGGCTTCCGATGATTGCAGTGCTGAGCGGGCAGTGTACGCTTGTGTACGATTTTCGGCAGGTTTTCCAGCGTGCTCAGGAAAACGAAAGTCGTGCGACCTTACAGTAGAAGCGGTCGCACGCTACCCATACACCTGCCGATTATCGTACGATAATTGGCAGGTGTATGGGCACCTTTAGAGGAGGACAGCGTTGCTGCCGGTGTTCTGTCCTCGACAGAACACCGGCCCTAGATACAGTGTTTTCTAGTGGATAGCTACTTTTTATCACTGTGAGTGCAACTTAGTAATTTCATACTTTTCACTAGTTTTATATCATTTATTGCGCTAGGTTGTGGCACTTTCTTTTCTTGTCCTTTTCTTCTGTCACTGTCCTATGAATTTTATAGTGTTACAAAAAGATTTTTTTTTTTTGTCTATATCAATGCTTGGGGAACAGAAAGGTTTGCAGAAAAAAAAAATGTGCAAAACAGAATCACCCTTTGTGATCTTCGGGAACTTCAACGGAAGGAAACTGCTCAATTTCCTACACCACAGACATAATGCTATGTGTGCAGATATCACAGTGTATAGACATCACAGGCTCTGGCACGCAGCTTCACGTTCCAATCCTTTATTAACTATAAGATGAACAGTTCACTTCATAGTTTACATAATGAATCCTCCAACACAGAACACACATAGTCCACTTTTGAGAGTAAAGTGATCTAGTGTTGGGTAATGGTGTCAGCCAAATGATCGGACAAGTGGTAACGTGCAATTTGTCATTTACTGACTAAATGGGAATTAAACATCCACTATATGTACAGGGCAAAATAAATGAACATTGGAAATGCATTTAAAACTGTTTTGGCCATAGTTCTCTTTAGAGTCACAGGAGTCCATTCCAAACCACATGTAATCATATCACATAAGATTACATGCAGAGTGCCGACTACAGATGCGGCCGCTGTCATCCAGTCATTAACTTGAACGGTTGACAGTGGCTGCATCTGAACCGGAGATTTGGGATTCCTGCCACAGGAATCCCAAATCACATTTAAAGCTGAACTCCGGGATAACTAAATATTATTGAAATACAAGAGTCATGTGTGTTCTTCCTCGAATCTTGGTGAGCTTTGTGTATTTCTTCTAGGTCTGTGCAGTAATCCACTGTGAGACTTGGAGCTTCCTGTAATAAAGACCGGTCACTGCTGCTAATCTCTCCTTGTGCAGGGTGACTGGTCTTGTCTCTGCCCCCTCCTGTAATAAAGACCGCTCACTGCTGCTAATCTTTTTATTAAAAGACTCAAGCAACGTTTATATAAAAAAGTAACAAAACATAAACATAATATTAACTGAACAAAATCAAAACATAAATATTCAGTACACCTCAATGTTATATACATACACATAGACAGGCAAAACCTAATTGCTGTATAAACAGCCTCACGTTTAAAGATCCACCAACTATTTACATGAAGCAGCAGAGAAGGCCTAAGAGGCCCAACCCGTCACCTGTGCACGCAGACATTTTTCAAAAATCTTAAAGAACAAAAATCTAGGGTGATGAGAGACAGACAGTCACAAACCCGGAGAGAGACTCCTGTGGGTCAGGGAGGCCTGATACCCCTCCACGCCTTCAACCAAGCCCCCTGCCTCCACTTGTCTCTCTCAAGCACCCGAATCTTCCGCATGCAGAATGTCACTCACCACCACCTGGAAGGATTTTATGCCGAAATGGAGACCTGACACCGTGCATTCCACGTGAAATAACGGACCACTAAGCTGACTAAAAAAAGTGTATCCAAACCAAAACCCCCTCCAGCATTGAATGCTCCATACACCCACTCACTCCCTCCATACATAACTCAGCCTAGAGAGGAAAGGAACACCGAGGCCCCGCCCCACCTGTTTACTTCCTTTCCAGTTTTTAAGGCCATAATCACCAGGTCCAAATTCAACCTTTTAACCAATCAACAAAACCACCCGCCAGACCGTACTTACTAAGGAGCAACCACAGGTACTCATGGTTGACACAATCAAAGGCCTTTGACTGATCCAACGCCAGCAAATACTTTCCCCAGCCTGCAGCCCTGCACCGCTCCAGGGCCTCCCGGACAGCTAAAACTGCTGTGAAGGTGCTCCTACCCTGGATTGCCAGATCTCAGAGGGGCTGTGCAGGATCTGTGGTGGGCTTTGCAGGCACAAAAAGAAGGCCATAGAACGGGCACTCGTCTTGTCTCCGCCTCCTCCTATAATAAAGACCGGCCACTGCTGCTCTCTCTCCTTGTGCAGGGTGACTGGTCTTGATCGAGGCATCTCTCACAGTCAGAATACCTGAACAGAGCCAAAAGCTGTTGACTGCTGGCTCTGTTTGTTGGTAAATTTCGCCAACTGGCTCCTTTAATCAGCTGATAGCACCCTTTGGCTGGCATCCCTCTGACAGCAGCACCCAATGTGCTAATCTCGGCTTGTTCATCAAGAACTGTCCGAAATTCGCATAGTGTATGGCCAGCCTAAGACAGCTAAACACATTCTACTATCAGCACAGCTAGCAAATAGGAACTGGCAATAATGATTCTGAAGTGTCCTAATGTAATGTACAGTATGACCCGTGTTAGCCTTTCTTGATTGGAAATGTCACAGGGAGTACCGAGTCAAAGTCAACAGCAACCTCTGCAATGCTTAATAATACAGTGATGGATGTGTGCTATCTTCACCTACATACAAATTTTCTATGTTTAATTGCTTCACCATCCGCCATAATGGGGCCCCTTCCATCCCCAGGTCCCATAAAAGCCATGTGGGCTGCTATGGCTATTGTTATGCTACTGGCGCTTGGACCTGTCGCATAGGGAGTGTCATGCTCCAAGCTCTGATCCTAATTGACAACATAGAAGGTGCTGGAAGAGCAAAGTGACAATGTTCCATAGTTGGTGTGATCTCACTAAGGCTTTGTTACTTTAAACTCAAAATATAGACTTGAATAAACTTAAAAAGCTTATTGCAGCATAAACAATGGAAATCCTACCTTGAATGCAGAACTGATTCATAAATACAGCCAAAAAGTAGCTGTACAATACAGCGTATGGGACCATCCTAGCAGGATAGCTGGCAGCTCCGTCCAGGCGATAAATATGACGGAGTAAACACAGCGAGGCAAGTAGGTTTGGTAAAGTAGGTGTTGATTTATGACCAGTAGGATGTGCTGTTCATAACGGATAAGAGAAGAAGTGCTCAGAACAGGAAACCTCAAAGTAGTATTACAAGTTTTGTCTTTATTGGGAAACCCCAAATTGCATTACAATTGTTGTACTTATCAGGAGAAACCACAGGAACTTGACATGTCAAATCTTAAGGAAAGCAGTGAAAGTGGGAATGTGACGAAGGCAGGTCAGATCCCACGGCTGCCACCGAATGTGATAAACGGCGGTTCAGATCCCACCCTGCCGCCTCCAATAAGTGACATTATCACTCTCAGCCTGTACAGGGATTTTCCAGCTCGCAGGACAACAACTGAGAGCTCACTGGGATTGGTTAACTCTGCAGTTAACCCTTTACATTGCCCAATGCAGTAGGCATTTCTGGAATGGATTTGACCATTCCGTATGGAGCTTCACAAGTGTCAAGAAGAGTATGTTGGTGACACCCTTTGTGAATGTGTTTCATAGCTAAAGGGGAAAAAATAGGCAACATTTTAGTATGAATTCAGTCATCAATACATGAAATTGAACAATAAATCTGTATAAAGGTACATAAGTATCTTTTTAAAAGATAAAAAAAACAGTTATATAGTGTATAGCAACATACAACATCATGTTCAGCAGTCTGGGCGGAGTGTTTGAGTGTGTCCTATGCTTACATTGCAGTCTACACACAGTAGACCAAAGTGTGGAGATGGCACTTCTCTCAACATCTAACCATAGGATACCAGGACCTTCTATTCTGGGTATCATATGGACACTGCATCATAACTGATGATTGCTTTGCAAGACATCCAATAGAATGAATTGCTGCACTGAGCAGTGTACGACTCCCTATGCCAGCGTCCGATTGTATGCTGAACAAAGCTACAGTAAGGCTAATGTGTCAGAGTGACATCATGCAGTATATGGCTTCTGTCAAATACATTTGACTAGACCCTCGTTTGACAACTACCTTTTTGTCAGAATGGGGGGTCAGGCTGATAGCTAATAAATGCAATAATAAATGCACAGTTGGTTATTTTTTTTATCAGCATAAAACAGCCGGGAAGCAGGGTAATGTCATCGTTATGGCAGTGTTAGAGGGCATGATTAAGGATCACCTAGTAGAATTTGTTCGGGATAATGGCATAGTAAATGACAACCAGCATGGATTTCGGAAAGACCGTTCTTGTCAGACTAACCTACTGACATACTACGAAGAGGTGAGTAGAGATCGGGATGGAGGAAGACCGGTGGATGTGGTATACTTGGACTTTGCTAAAGCATTTGACTCATAAACGTTTACTATACAAGCTGAGAGCTATGGGCATAGACAAATTAGTGTGTACATGGATAGAGAACTGGCTACAGGAACGGGTACAAAGAGTATCGATAAATGGCACCTTCTCGGATTGGGCTAGGGTCATCAGCGGCGTTCCGCAGGGGGCTGTGCTGGGCCCCATGCTGTTTAATCTATTCATTAACTATATTGGGGAGGGGGGTAAACAGCCATTTTTTCAGTGTTTGCTGATGATACCAAAATCGGGAGGGGAATAGACACTGAATCTGACGCTATCACATTACAGGGGGATCTGGATAAAATAGGGAAGTGGGCAACCACATGGCAGATGAGGTTTAATGTAGATAAATGTAGAGTTGTGCCCTTTGGGATTAAAAACAAGAAAACGGATTACACACTAATGGGAGCTCCCCTTGGAAAGTCAGAAAGGGAAACAGATTTGGGGGTCATTGTAGACCACAGGCTGAAAAATAGCTTGCAGTGTCAGGCTGCGGCACACAAAGCAAGTAGAGTCCTTTCCTGTATTAAGAGGGGAATGTTTTGCAGGGACAAGTCCGTAATTTTGCCACTTTATAGATCGCTGGTTCGGCCTCATCTGGAGTATGCGCTCCAGTTTTGGGCATCAGTGAACAGGGGGGATGTCCTTGAACTGGAAAGGGTCCAGAGGAGGGCAACCAAACTCATAAAGGGGATGGAGGACCTGAGTTATGAGAACAGGCTACTAAAATTAAACATGTTCGCCTTGGAAGTAAGGAGGTTAAGGGGGGACATGATTTTCATGTATAAAATGTTTACCACACAAGGGGCGAAGGGGTTTCTTCCGAGTTAGATCGGTCAGGGTTTGGAACTCGCTGCCACATGCTGTGACTTCGGCTGAGAGTGTGGAATCATTCAAGAGGCGATTGGACGATTTCCTCAGGGGCCGTAATATACAGGGGTACAAGTACTCTTAAAATTGAGAACACACAAGGGACCTATACATACTACACACCAATAGGACCATACACACATACACAAATAGGTTGGACTTGATGGACTAATGTCTTTATTCAACCTCATATACTATGTAACTATATAAGCTTACATTCACACGTGTATTTTTGTTCTATTCCACCACACGGTATCTTGGCATGCACACAGGCAGTGCGGTGAGTTATCATAAGCAGCTTGCTCAGATTTTATCTTTGTACAATTTAAGGACTGCTTACGTGGGCAGGGTGGTGGCACAGTGGCTAGCACTCCCGCCTTGAAGTCCTGCAGTTGCTGGGTCATATCCGGGCCAGGTCACTATCTGTATAATGTGGTTTCCTCTCACATTCCAAAGACATGTTGGCTGGTTCATTGGCTTCTCTCTAAATGGAGTATGTGTAACTAAGATGGAGAGCTTAGAACAGGGGTAGCAAACCTCCGGCCCTCCAGCTGTGGTGGAACTACAAATATCATGAGGCATTGCAATATTCTCACAGCCACAGACATGACTCCCGAAGAGAGATGCATCATGGGATTTGTAGTTTAACCACAGCTGGAGGGCCGGAGGTTTGCTACCCCTGCCTTAGAAAATAAGTAAAAAGCTCAGGGAAAATGTGATATACAGAAAATAATAGGCATAAAAAATGATCTGATATTCCCATATATATGCCTTTTACATCAGGAATTACGTTTCTTCTCATGAAGATACTGGCCTAACTCAACTTGGAGGCCCCTATCCTTATCCTCGCTCGCTTTTGATTGGCTGCCTTGGTTTCTGGTACTTGTTCTCAGTCTGTCCTGATTTTCTACCCAATTCTTCTATCTGTCCGGCTGTTTGACCTTACCGCCACGTTCCTCCTTCAATCTAGTACTCTATTGGGTCCTCTCTGTCAATTGTTCCCAACAAGATGATACAAAGGGATGCCTTCTGAGCATTTCCCTGCCTCCAAATCTATCCCTACTATTAGGGATCAGGTGAATACCATACACTTTAACCACCGTGTTGAGATCCTACCACCACGTGCTGGTGACACAGATGATTCGCTGTAATTCATGGTGTGACCCCAGCTGTACCTATAAGGCTCCCATGTAAATGTGCTATTGTTGTTTTTGCTTTGAAGTCCAATACACGTACCCAATTTTTTGTCAGCCCTGACTGGGACCAGGGATCACCCAAATTCTCTATAAAATGCAACCAGCGAGATCATGGCTGCTGCTTTTAAAGCTGAACTTCAGGCTTAACATTATTTTTCCTCTCTGCAAGGATAAAGATAAGAATGTCCGAGCCGAAACTTTTTTAAACACATCAGCAATGGCTAATCCCATATTTCTGTTCATACAGATTCTATCTCGGGACTGCTGAGATAAAATCATTGTACCATAATAGAGAGCCTGTTCCTTTCAGTAACACACACAAGCTTTAGAAACATGGACACTCTACGAACTGTTTATACCAAGATAAGTCCAACCTTCTCTTCAGTCTTGCACAGTTGTAGCGGCTCCTCTCCTGGACTGAGGTTGCTTACTCTGATGTCACTGCACCCTGTAAGCTTCTCACAATGTGCATTAGCATCTGCAGCAAGTCAGAGAGAGCTCACCTCATTTCCTAGTTGGATAGTTACATAGTTACATAGTATTTGAGGTTGAATAAAGACATTAGTCCATCAAGTCCAACCTATAGGATCTCATTCTTAGGAGTACCTGTACCCCTGTATATTACAGTCCCTTAGGAAATCGTCCAAAAGTTTCTTGAACAATTCAACACTCTTTTTTTTTTTTTAGCAATTTACGGTTTTAATATATTAACAAGTTGCAATTGGTGAGGATACTCTCCGCACACCTTTCAGCAGTCCCGGCCAATAAACAAAGATGGTGCTTGTAGTAACTCCACGGATGGCACCGTGCAAAATACACAATTGAAAGAATAGGTCACCAGCACTCCAAGTATTTAAAATGAATAAGTCCTTTTTATTGGACAATAGTGTCACAAAGATCAAAAAGAGCCGACGTTTCGGGGCCGCGCAGGGTCCCTTCCTCAAGGCATGGTCACTTTGCCAGTGGTGGACGTTAGGCAAGTAAAGGAAATAAAACATAAAAACATGTTCATACAACCTCCTTGGCATCATTATCACTAACATGCTTACTGCAGGGAATATCACAACAAATGTGTCATCATCCCTTATTGCATTTCATTAAAGGAGAAACAATAAAACAGGGTTTTAGGCCTGGTTCACACCTGAACGTTTTGTAGCGCGTTCAACGCTCTATGAACGCTCTACAAAACGCTCAAACGTCTAAATCCCATTGTATTCAATGGGTCTGGTTCACACCTTGCCGTATTTCTGCCCGTCAGAACGAGATACAAAACGGCCTACGCCCAAAGAAGTACATGTACTTCTTTGGGGCGTTTTGGTCTCGCGTTTCCCTTGGGATACAGCCAAGTAGCCCACGGAAACGCGCGTTTGTCGTGGTAAAAACGCGCGACGCAAACCGTGTGACAAACGCGCATATTCAATACGCCTAGGTGTGAACCCAGCCTAAAGATACTGCCATTATAAAACGACAAACTGTCAAGCGGCAGACCACATGGGAATTAAAAGTGCACCTGTCACATACACAGGGGGTGCAGCTATTTTGTGAGCCGAACCAGAATTTGCAAGGACAAATCCTTTATTAAGTGATCTGGGCCATGTCGCCAAGATCACTTGTATGCACCCTGCAGGTCTGCCATTCTCCATTGATTGGGGCAGAAGAGAGAGTAAATCCAGCCCTGTGTAGATGGTAGAGGAAGTACTCTGGCTGGAAGGAGTAGAGTTGTTCAACTCCAACAACCTTCCTTCAAGCGGCTCAATTCAAATCTACACAGCACATGTGCAAATATAGCTTGATAACATTGTTAGGTAGATAAAGAAAGAAATAAGCACAGGGAAAACTTGATAATTGAAAAATCACAGGATAATTGTCAATATATGACAGGAAGCATGGAGTGGAGTGAAGAAAAAGAGTTGTTTTTATTTTTTATTTCTGACATATTAATCCTCCTTTTATTAATATATTAGCACATACAGTATACAGATGAACATAATTTGGTTTCAGTAAACAACTAATAGAAGTTATTTTAATTTGTCTTGTCTAATCTTTTCTCCTCTGTGTCAAGGGTTTCGTTGACTCCCCCTTCAGACCCCATTCACACTGAGCGACATGGAGAGTTGCCCATTTTTCAGCGAGATTTCGTGCTGAGCGGCATTGAGCTACATTGCGCGATATTGTGCGACAGTGCACATTTTGTCGCGCTACGTAGAACATAGTCGCTGCTACATTGGGCTTTAACCAATCAACAGCGGCCTTGATGTGACATCATTCTTTCCTTCCATATTGCTGTGCAAAAGTGACCCTTCTGTAGAGTGATGTTGCGCAATATCGCCGGTAATGCGCGACACCATTGAGTCTATGGGGCCAAATCGCGAGACATCCGCCGAAAAATAGGTCATGTTCGAGCTACAAGCTTGAGCGACGAGCTAAAGGCGACATTGAGCTGTGAGATGTGAACAGCTCCATTGAAATACATTGGACAAGCTACATTGAGCGACGTTGCGCGATTTTGAAGTTGAAATTGCCCGATAGACCACTCAGTGTGAACGGGGTCTTATAGATTCCACCCGGCACACATGCTGCAAATATCCTTTTTGCACCTTTGAGCAAAGTTTCTTTGTTACTATTTAATGTTTTTGGGATCCGTATAAAAATATCCTCCATAGTTATGCTTCCAGGTGATCATGTCCCAAGGACGCCCCAAAGAGGTATAACCAACCTATGTAACCACCAGACTGGATCCCATTAATAAGGTCACCGAAAAAGTCCAATTATTAGGGAAAAAAATATGGAAACTGTTTATACTATGTAGATAAAAATGGTTTTGATTTGGTACAGAATCCTTGCCAGATCTCACTGATATTAAACCAAATGAATGACATACATTTCAGCATTAATGTTGGCATGTGACCATTTCCTTTCCTCAATGCTGTATGATAGCTCCCTGAGTGTCCATCTGATCTTTCGGCCTTGAATCTCTCGGAGTCATTGACCAAGAGCCAGTATGACGCTCAGTTCTGATGTAACACTAATGTCACTGGCTGCATGATTGTTCCAGGCCAAAGATCCAAAAGACAGTGGCATAGAGCTTAGCATGTTTGCCTTGCAGCACTGGGGTCTTCAGTTCAAGTTCTACTGGGGGCACCATCTGCATGGAGTTTGCATGTTCTCCCTGTGCTTGTGTGGGTTTCCTCCAACACTGCAGACACAGTGGTGGGTAAGTTGGCTCTAACATGATGCTCTACGGAGTGTGTTCAAGATGGCTGCCCCAAAAGTAGATAAAGTGCTTTGAGACTCTATGTAGAAAAATGCTCCAGAAATAATTGCAGCTGAAGACAGCCAAGCATCTGGTATTTCCAGAAGTCAGGTGATAAGTTCTCTAAGGGCCCATTCACACGTGTTGTAATGATGCACCTGGTCTGTGTGTGTGTGTTGTGGTGCCATTTATTGTTAATGGCACCACAACATATGTACATGTCAGGGCACTAAACACGTGCCGTGCGCTGCATTCTGAAAAAAAGGGTCATGCATGTTTTTCTATCTATTGTAGTGCATTGGCAGCCCATTAATAAAGAACGGGATGCCTTAATGCAAGAAAAGTTAGCGTGTCCAATAGCACACATTAACCCGTGTGTATAAAGTTAAACCCACTGCAATGGAATGCTTTACAGGGCTATGTACTCCCTATCAGTGGGGTTCAGGGTCAAGTGCTGGATAGATTTATCTATAGTGATAAAAACCTGACAGGGTGCTAACTCTTCTTTACTCCATCCAAAACTAAAAAAAAAATTACCTTTGATATATCAAATGGACCAGCCTAAAATGTTACCGGGCCACATCATGGCTCCCCCAAGGACTACAGCTCCATAAACTCTTCTACTTTGACCTCCATTTTTATTTGAGCGTTTACATAGGCACAGCATTATATACAGCACATATATTTTACTTTTCTCCAATTGTATCAAGTAGGAACTGGGCATTCCCAACATGCACAATGGATATGTAGAGAGTCTGTACTGGCAATATGGAAACATACAAATAATTAAGAGAAGTTCTAGCTGTTTATTCTCACCCAGGCATTACTTAATAAGAATGCAAGATGGAGGGGCTCGTTAAAGGTGGCATTGAAGGTGTGTAGGTGTCTAACTGGCTCACATAGCTCATAGAAAGACAAGCAACCCCCTGGGTAATCCAGATAGATGCGGAACCTCTGAGAGGAAAACTTGTCAGATAAAACAATGTCTTTGCTGTCGTGAATCACCGAACATTGATTATTACACCGACGTAGGCACCAGGATTTATTGTTGTCTCCGATGACTGACCGCTGCCCTCTCCGCTCCATGCTGGAGTATGTCATTCCTAATCTCCAGTTCCCTGATTCGCTGGTCTCCACATCCCAGGAGTGCTGACCCGATGAGAAATTCCTGGTGGTCAGAACCTGATTATACTGAAACCTCGCCGGTGTCTCCGAGCGGTTCTGGTTGACTGCAGACCAAGTTGCGGTTTTAAGGTCCTCGGATACGATTATTTTGGCACCGGCAGTGTTTATGTCAAGAAGTACGGTGGAATCATTACCCAAGGGACAGAAGTTTTTTACATAGGTTATAATATCTACTATACCAGTGTATAATGTCTCTGAAATCAGACCCTCATCTAGTTCCCCAATTTCATGGAGTTTATCATTTTCATCCTCTGTGTCCACATTATCGTTTCTCTCAGCAGCTCCAAAGTCCTCGCTCTCCGATTCTTTGTCTTGTAGAAGAGTCATTGGATCAGTGGTGTTACACAGCTCCTCAATGTGATGCAGCTTCCTAGCCAGGGCATCCTTCTTTACTTCCAGCCTCTGGATCAGATCTGAGATGGACAATGAGATCTTCTCTTCCTGCCTGGAGATCTCACCTAGGACTCTTTTCTCTAGATCTTCCAACTGTCTCCTGATGTCTACAAACAGGCAAGTGACTCTCTCTGTTACACCGGATGCTTTTTCCGGTACCTCACTCCTGAGTTTCTGCAGAGACTCGATTACTTTTTCATCTTCTTCTGTCTTTGAGGTCAGTATCTCCAGAACAGTTCTCAGTTTCTCCTTCTTCTTCTCGAAGGCGTCATCAAGCAACGCTACCTGATGTCCTCTGTGATCTCCAAAGGCTAAACAGGACACACAAATGCAAGTGGAGTCTTCACAGCAGACGTACCTCAGCATTTCATTATGGAAGGGACATTTTCTGTTGTCTAGACAAGCGCTGATATCTGTTAGAACATGTTCTGCTGACTTGCTGTGGACTCTCAAGTGTCCATCACACAGAAAAGATTCACAGAGCAGACACAACTTAACAGCAGGTATGGAGGAATGAATGCAGTAGGTGCAGAAGGACACAGTGTTCTCCTGGTCTGGGTTTACAGACAGAGGCCCCTCTGATATGTTGGGTAGAGTTGTATACTTTATGGAGTCTTGACCTTCATAAAACTCTTCTCTGCACTCTGGGCAGGTATAAACTCCAGATGCCTCCTGTGTGTCCAGCACATCGTCAATGCACACCCGGCAGAAGTTGTGTCCACATCTCAGAGTTGCGGGATCTCTATAAACCATCAGACAGATGGAGCAGATTGGCTCACTTCTCAGATCAGCAGATGCCATGGCAGCCAGCCGGAGTAAGACGTTTTAATCCGTGTCCTTGTCAGGTAAAAGAACGAGAGAGATTTGTCCTGCGCGTTTCACTCTGCCAACTTCACATAAAACCCAGGCTGGTCTGATCAGATAACAACACAAAGACCTGATTGGTTGGAAATAATGTTATGCAGACATTTGTACTGTGGAGCGATAAGAAGGTAACCAGTAGAATGTGTAAAGGTTGTAGAGATAATCAGTACAGAGGTAAAAGCACTGAGGTCACGGGTTCAGTTCACAGACAAAATGACAGCTCACAGTTGGTAAAATGAACGCTGAGTGCGGTGCTATATATGTCTATATATGTCTCTCTATCACTAAATCTGTAGATATGTACCAAAAAAAATAACAAAATACATTTACAAAGTGCTGAGTGTCTTAAAGAATAAACATCATACATCTAAATAGCAATAAATATTCAGTAATAATAAAACATCAACCAATTCGCAATTTGCTCAACAAAATAGTTCAACATATATTCAGTTCTCAATTATTGATGCGGTCACACTGTATTGGTATCCGTGCCGGGTTTTCTCTCTTGTCCAGTTTCCGTGTCAGATGTTCCACTTTATCCTAGGTGCTTGGCTGTCAGCTTATAGGGGTTCACAGTGCTGCAGCCAATCTTCTCTCTTCCTTCCCTATAACAGGGTTATTCACAAAAGGGTGAAGAGTTTGGAGAAGGCCCGGAGAAGTGAACAATCTCTGACAAAATAGCTGATGTGGAAAGTGAGCTGAATTGGATAATTTTTCCTGCCTTCTCCAAAACTCTTCACCCTTTTGTGAATAACCCTGTTAGGTTCAGCTCACCTGTTACTCGAGGTTCAAGTAACAAGCCAGTTTTCTGCTGCCGGACCCTCCTGTGTTCCCTGTAATTCCCATGTTCCCTACTTCTCGTTTTCCTTGTGTACCTCCATGGATTCCCAGCTTTGTTGTATTTCACCTTTTACACTCTCTGTGTTCCCATTTACTCTGTCCCTCCTGATTCCCTAATTCCCAAATCACTGAGCATTCACCTTTATGGTGTGAGTGGCCTTACTTGATTGTTGTATTGCTGCTGGTTCTCTCCATTCACTTTAGTGTGTCTGCTGTCCCCATCTGCCCTGTTCTCTCTAAAGGTGCCCATACACCTGCCGAATATCGTAATTATCGGTAATCGCAGGTGATCCCGCAATCGTACGGTAATCGTAAGGGCACGGTCGCACAACTTTCTTCTTCCAAGCACGCTAGAAAACCCGTCGAAAATCGTACGATTTTCGGCGGGTTGGTAGCGCGCTCGGAAGACGAATGCCGCATGGGCAAGCGCACACTACCCGCTCAGCACTGCAATCATCGGCAAGCCCTCCCCTCAGCGGGGAGGGCTTGCGATGATCGCAAGTACGATCTGCCTGTCCAAGATGGGCAGATCGTACAAAATGTTAATGACCTTACAACGATCGCACAACGAAAGTCGTGCGATGGTTGTAAGGCCACCTTTAGTCCACCCATGCTTTGTTCCTTGTGTTGTGGTGTTCCTATGATTCCCTGTGAACTTGTTTTTGCATTGTCTTTGTGTGTACCTTCCCCGTGTCCTGCACTATACCTCTCTTGTGGGTTTACTTCCCGTATGCCTATCCTCACTTTAAGGCTTGTGACGGCATAGACATGTAAGGATTGACAGGTGCCTTTTGTTGCTGGTGACTTACAACACTGCCATGGGATCTACTACAGCACACATTTTATCATGCTCCTGTGTTTACTTATTGCCTTTCTAAACACAATACAAGACCTGATGAAGGGGAGAGTTTTGATCCCACCAAAACGGGCCGACTACATCTAAAGATCCTGTGTATTTTGGGTGAAATAAGCACCAGTGCTATCTGTCGCACAAACTGTTGGCGCTATATAAATCCTGTATAATAATAATCTGTCACTAACTACAGACCCCAGCATGACCTGACTTCCTCTATGGAGGGCAGAAGGTAGCAGACCATACTAGGGCTCGTAGTTGTAAAGCAGCTTCAGGTTGGAGAAGGCTTTTCTATGATATGGAAGCTGCCATTGCTAACCTCTCCTTCTGAAAATGCTGGCTGCTTTGTTGTTATGCAAATTCAGCAGCTTTAACACTTTCTCTTATGGGAGAAAGCTGACCGTAAGAAGTTGCTTGCAAAGATCGATATGATCGTATAAATAAACCCAGTGATCTTTGCAAGCAGCTTTGTGGACCCGCTTGTGTGGCATGACTGGGTTAAAGCCGGTTTCCTTTTACTTGCCAGGGGTTGTGCTTGAAAAAGTGCTGTTAACGGCCTTGAAATCTGCTGACAAACCAGGTATGGGCCCCCGATAATTCATACTTTACATAGCAGTAATGTCCGGTTTTGCTGCACTCTCTCCGAGGGATGCATTATGAACTTTCCAGCTCTGCAGAGTTCTGTGGTGGTGTAATAGGATCAGAATGGGTTAGAAAAGAGAAGAGATGTTCCTGCTGCCCATCGCAGCCAATCCAATATTTCCAAACCTGGACCATCTGGAAATCAGCTCTCTCCAGGCAACTTGATCAACAAGAATGTGACGGTGTTTAAAAAGAGTATAGACAGAATATCTTGCTGCACTCCTTACCGCAAAACCCAAAGCTGGGTGGGTGCTTGTAGTGACCACGGAAGGCACCGTGTATATCACAGATGAAGGGGACCCCTTGCGGCCCCGAAATCGCTTGTGTTGGATGGCAATGTGCCATTAAAATGGATCATTGATTTACAAAAATGGTGTGCTGGTGACATTATTTCTTTTTTCGGTGTTTAAAAAGAGAACCCGTGAGTAAGAAAATATGGAAGTTGCCATTGCAGACTTGGTTTATCAATGGTGCAGGTTGGGGGGCTGCTGTACTGATTTTACTACTTAAGTCACTGATCTGGAACAATCATATAGCTTGTGAAGGACCCCATCTTACATGCACACATACTAGACAAGAACCAATTACCACTCTTTGGAGTGTGGGAGTAAATCCGCACAAGCGCCGAGAGAACATGCAAACTCCATACAGATAAGTGTCCTGACCAGGATGTGAACCAGGGACCTCAGAGCTGCAAAGCAGAAGAGCTAACTACTAAACGATCAACCCATATCTTACTTCCTAATGTAAAACATCTGTGTATGCGATATATGTACCTTTAAGTACTCCCTGAACAGCACACAAAAATAAGATATTAGTACATCTGCCCTTGAATGACATGTCATGACATTGTGTGCAGTCTCCCTCTAGTGGCTTAGTCTGACAGTGCAATTACTGTGCTTAGTAAAAGAATGCCGAGATAAAATCAGTTAAAACTGAACTCTGAGATAAGCCAATTTCATTCTTTGTGAGGTATGTGTATTTCTTACACATCTGTGCAGTAATCCAGTGTGAAACATCCTGTATTAAAGCCCGGTCACTGCTGCTCTCTTCTTGTGCAGGGTGACTGGTCTAATCTCCGCCCCCTCCTGTAATAAAGACCGGCCACTGCTGCTCTCTCTTCTTGTGCAGGGTGACTGGTCTAATCTCCGCCCCCTCCTGTAATAAAGACCGGTCACTGCTGCTCTCTCTCCTTGTACAGGGTTACTGGTCTTGTCTCTGCCTCCTCCTGTATTTTTCTGCAGACAGTCTGTAGTGGGTGAGGCCTGCTGGACCTCTTCCACTGCACAGGCTATATACAGCACAGTGATGATGTCACTGCTGCTTTTACAAGGCAATATCAGGGTTTATAAATACACAGTGGATT
>NW_017306315.1:1882682-1888196 GCF_000935625.1 Nanorana parkeri
TTCCTGATAGAAGAGTCACATACAATCAGTTCTGATAGAGCCATCATATAATACACTTCTACTAGTCTAATAACAATCATTCTGGTGTCTGTGGGTGGTCTGCACTGACTCAAAGTGGCAGCAAAGTACAAAAACATCCAACAATGCAGAGCAGGGGGCTATAAGCGGGAGGAGGTGGATAATATATGGATAGGACATAGCCTGATTGGGGTGGTAAGAGGTTTGTAGGCCCTGGAGGAGATCCTCCTGCTGTTTCTAAGGGCCACCTATAACATAGGACATGGCGAGCAGTGTTACAGGACAGGTGAACAATCTGAATGGAGCCACACAGCAGCCACAGATCAGATGGCATCCTTCCAAGGATGGGCAGAGGTGAGGAATATTGTCCAGAGTCCAGCTCTGCACAAGGGCCCTCTTCTTTCTTTGACCAAGAGGCAATTTTCAGGTCATCCGATATATGTAGATGTTTACTAGCCGAGTTTACACACAACGAAAAGTCATCAGCATCTTCTATATGGATGTCTCAATTTTTTGGGGGTCTCATCTGGTCACCATGGGGTGGTTGACAGAACCTTCTCCAACAGCTCAGACCATGGAGGAAGAGAAGGGTTCTGGTTGAAGGAAGTATTCTTGAGGAACATCTTGCATCTGTTTCTGAAGGCAACAGCCAGGGTGGGGATGCTTCTTCAACAGTTAATGACGGTGAGGTCACTGGCGCAATTCAAACAAATGTGAACTGCCCTGGTTTTTAAACATTACTTTGGTCCTATACAATATACACAAAGTGACGTCTCATTTCATAAAATGTCCCCAACATTGCTCACTCCAGTAGACCTTGGAAGTATCTCCATGATCACATTTCTTGTATCAGCAACCTGGCAATAGGATGTGTCATGCCATGAGCTATGAAGTGTCTATTCCCAGAGATACAATGAGAACCAGGCTGTATGAATCTAGGAATGTCCATACAAGTTCTTCATGGAACGTAACCATTGTTCCCGACCACTTACAGAGCCGGAATATAAAGACTTCATAGTAGATCATCCATTAATCCTATGGGGTTCTCTGGTCCTAGGTAAATGAAAAGATTAGAGGAATGAAAATGTGGTATAGACTGGCAGATCTTTCATGTAAAAGTCTTTCTAGTACTAAAACCCAACAAATAAAACAATTACCCACCAACAGGTCACTCACCACCGTTTCCTAAATAATGAGATGTCAGCTAGAAGGTCTGACCAGATAGATTTAAAGGAGAACTATGAGGTGAGTGAAAATCACTCAACCTCAAAGTTTGAGCCGACGTGTGACAATGAAACTGTCACAGGTTGGCTTATTAGATCGGGAAGTGAGCGAACACATACCGTCGCTCGCTCAGTTCTCGATCCTGTCCCTGCAGAGAGCCGTGACAGTCAGTCACAGCTTCCTGCAGGGATTCCCCCCTCTCCGCTCCGATCCTCCAGCGCTGACTGGGGGAACGGATGGGGGAGGGGGCGGGTACAACAGGCTCTGCCTCTAGATAGGCAGAGCCAGCTGTCACTCACGCAGCTGGGTGGATCTCGACAGTAATGTCGGGATCCGTCCCCGGCTGCGGCGGACTCAGTATACCGCGAGCTGTAGCTCCCTATATACTGAGCTTTGGGTCACGGGAGGACGCTAGTATATGTCCTCCCGTGACCCTTAAGAGAACTATGGAGAAAAACACTTACTCCATAGTTCTCTTTTAAGGTGGACGGCAGAAGCCTTGTAGGAATACAACAAGACCGAGGATGTAGGGGTCCCAAGACAAAATGTCATCTCATCTTGTCCCATCTTGTAGGAATAGATGAAGAGTGACTCCAGAGAAGGAAAACTGGAAGATCAATTCACAGCAATGGGAGGGGACAGGAAGTGGTGGGATTTCTCCCCAGTAGGGACAGAGAGAGATCTCATCCTTCCACAGTCCATAGGTAGTCAGGATGAAAAAGTTGCAGTTCTAAGAAAAATTAAATCTTTGTTTTCTCAGAACCCAAACAGGATATGGGACTTCAAGCCCCATATACAGTACTATGCCTAACCCAGCCACACAAGTTACAGTCTGGTTGTAGAGTCTCTATACAATATCCTTTAGGTTTGCCAAAACGGTGTGATATTAGGACCTACCTATTCAATCCATTCACTGTGTAACTATCCAGGTAGACCCTTGTACTACATAGTTGGTGGTAGATCTAAAGTATATTGTACAATCAGATTGTAATGTGTATGGTGAGCTTTACTAGTTGAAAGTTGCTTGGAACACCTGAGCTCATAGAAGAAAAAAAAGTCAAGCTACAATCCTACTACCTCAGATGACGGTTTTGCAGTGTTGCGGCCATGACGTTCTCATCTCCTTGTTGATGTAGATATACAGCCACGTTACGAAAGGGAAAACAGCAATGGAGACGGCGATAAGCAGCCTCAGGCCACCCATGGACCCCCTGTAAGATAATCGGTGTGATATGGGAATGTCATCTATACAATGTTACAGGCCAGTATTCAGCAAACCAGTCCGTCGTGATCATAAAGCCGACACTCACCTCCCAGAATTCCGGCAGAGGAGAAGCCACAATACGATAATCGTCAACCCAGAGAGTTCCCTGTGGAGACAGAATGCCAATCAGTTGACTGGTGACACAACCTGGTAATGTGAATATTAAAGGAGGTCTCTGGCTGTCTGACACTAGGAGGGATGGCTAATGGTCCCATAATGGACAAAAGTCCAGAAGTGTAGTGAATACTGTAACACAGGGTAGGCAACCTATGAATTCCAGCTTTGGTGAAACTACAAATCCTTCTATAGGAGCCATGCATGTGGCTGTCAGTCTTGAAATGCCTCATGTTACTTGTAGTTTAAGCACAGCTAGAGTGCCGAGGTTGCTTACTGTAGACCTGATTTGAAAGCGCTTGGCCTTTGTAGGGAACCGGAAGGCTTTATTCACCAATGCGCCCCCCAATCTGCAGTGTCATATATATACCGTGGTGTCCTATACTACTAGTCATGTGTCCCTGCAGAGCAGTTAAGGCACCCACCCATTGTTGAATGCACACTGTGGTGCTGGAAGATGCCATGCTGTGTTGACCCACCTGCCTTCCTCCTCGTGCAGAATGTTTTTCTTGCCGTATACAAGTAGAGAAATGAACAGACAGGAAGCTCCAACCAGACACACTGCAGAATGGAGGTCTGACAACGTCTTCCAGATCACATGACCTGCGCAGGGAAACAGAATAATGTCATGTTAGAATTAATAATGAGTGAACCGAGCGAAGATGGGTTCGCTGGACGTTCTCCCAACAATTAAGAGAATTTGCTGACCGCAAATAGCTTTTCGTGGAACCCCATGCCGTTTTTTGCATGTGGCCCCTCTTACATAGAGAAGAGATGTGTCCATGTTGCTGGGACAGGAAGTGAGGAAAAATATAGTAGTAGAGGTGCAAACCACAACGGAAGCTAACAGGAGGTTCTAACTAGGGATGCACCGATATATCAGCCGCCGAAACATATCGGCCGAAAATTGCACTTTCGCATAATGCCGAAAGGGCCATTTTCCTGCTGATACAGCGGCGCATCCCAGGTTTCTTTCCTCCCCGCTGGGCGCTGCTCTGTGTTCCAGCGGGGGAGGAGAGAAAGTGACAGCTGGCCGAGCGCTACGGGAATAGAGCGCTGTGAGCGTCCGGCGTCTCTCCTCCCACGCTGCTCAGCCTCCTATCACAGTCCGGTAGAGCGGTGTGTGGGCGGAGACAGGCTGCGCTGTCACAGGAGGCGGAGCTCTCCTTCCTGCACCGCTCGCTCAGCCTCCTGTGACAGCGTGTCAGAGAGGACAGCGAGATACAAACACTCAGAGATCGCTGAGTGTTTGTAGATAATTGAGGACATGGTATGGTTACTATATACTCAATTATGAATGAATGGGAGTGATCTACATCACCTCCTACATCACTTTCTGTTTATTCATGATTGTGGTTATAGTAAACATACTCTGTCCTCATGTTATCAATGAAGAGGAACACGTACCACACAAACACTTGCTACACAAGCTGAGGGCTATGGGCATAGATGAGGTGGTGTGTACGTGGATAGAGAACTGGCTAAGTTCTAATCCTTCCCAACTACATCCAAAACTTTGGCTGGAGTTGGACCTTGCTTGCAAATCCTTTTTATGATGTTTATGATTTTGAAATATAAAATTGTTTGTGTTTTTTTAATTCATATTTTATTAAATAGATTTATCCATTCCTTTTTAACTTTAATAATGCCCCACAAGTTGTCGATTATGTCTTATTTGGAAATCTCTATTACAATACAGTCCGTGTCTGCTCAATGCTGTATAAAGCTTTTATTAGTTGTGCTAAATTTTAGCAATGAAAACAAACGTTAAAATAAATCTCAATTATTGCCGAGAACCACCATCCCAGGATATAGATTTGATGGGGTTTTGCCATGTGATGGAGTTCAGTTCCCTATGTGTAGGCATTTCTTACCTGTTATGTCTGGCTTTATGCTGAGCAGAAGGATGAGGGTGGCTGGGACCAGATAGATCACCTGCAATGAAGAAAGCATTTCGGGTGGAGATACTGTGTACAATGTGACACTACATATCATAATGTAACATTCGGAGCACAGCCAGATAGACATAAGGATGGACAGAAACACAAAGCTCCTTTATAGGTTATTCACCTGTGTATTTAGTTGTTTGCCTGGAGTTTAGCTTGCTATACATTACATTTTCTAGACTGCTGCGCTATACATTACAGTCCCCAGACTGCTGCACTTTAAACACTGTGCTATACACACTGTGCTATACATCAGTGGCGTAGCATGGGTTGTCAGCACCCGGGGCAAGGCGGGGCAAGGCAAGTGCTGCCCCCTACCCCTAGTGCGGCATTGTGACAGCTCTGATAGTCAAGCAGATTTATCAAAGTCACAGTCTACCTGCCACCCCTGATGAAGCGCCTCAAAACACTTGCTGATGCTACAAGGCTGAGACCCAACCTGACTGTTACACAACATTGGAGCATTCACACCGAGCCAAGGAAAATACAAGAAAAAAACGGAGATCAGGGAGTCAAAAGGTATCAACTGTAATATATATATATACACATACACACACAAACCTATATAGTGGCTAAGGCTGGGTGGGAGATGCGGCAGGTGCACCTGTGTGGAGAGATCGCCTATGCTCCCAGTACAATCCCAGTACAGGACTTCTTCCTTCCCACCTATGTGATGATCGGCGCCTGTAGTAAAGGGCTCCTTGTGGCCTGACTCACCATGCCTGCAGTATGTGTGCCAAGGCACGCCAAGGGGGACCCCGGGCTCCAGGATATCAGCTGTGAGTAGGGTCGCCACCTTTTCTTCAAGCGAAACCCGAACACTGCAGCGACGCGCGGACATTTTTTTGGGAGAATGAGTCGCAGTTTATTCATATGGAAATAGCGCTGCCCAGTCATATGTAAATATCACAGTTTACACTATTTTTAAATGGGGGGGGGGGCGGTCTT
>NW_017306315.1:1888212-1906582 GCF_000935625.1 Nanorana parkeri
TCCTGGACACGTGGCACCCTTACCTGGGGGTCCCCCCCCTCCCCCCCCCCGGACAGCAGGCACAGACACGCAAAGCTGGACTCGGCTGACTTACTAGTTGTAGTCTTGTGTCATGTCGTCCGTGTTGGTGGAATTGGACTTTCTAGTTGGGAAAGATCTATCTCCTGGGTATTGGGAGTCCGGCGCACAAACGGGTTTAGTCGGCTTTTTAAGCTTGGCTGTGATTGAGAGGGAGGTTTAGGTGCTCAGGCGCCTGTGATTAGCCCGACGCTTCTCCCTTCAGGGGGGCGGGGACCCCATGCTGCGCTGAGATCTTCCCCTTCAGGCAGGTAGACAGGTGCACCATTCCAAGGAGGATTGTGCACCCGTCTGTTTCCCCGGATGTTTCTTCTTAAAGCCATTGTCAGAAAGTTTGGAGAGCGATCCGGGACCAGGGACCAGACTGCTGTGCTGTGTGTTGCATTCCTCAGACTGCCCACCTATGTATCCTGTGCTATACATTACATTCTTTACACTTTGTATACCACTAAGAATCATTTTTATCTACACTTGGAATTTCATCCCGTTCAACAAGCAATCACTCTTATGTTAGTTTTATAAAGAAAAAAAAAAGTTTCCGTGGGTGCACTTACAATCCACATGCCGGCATCCGGGTCATTGATCTGTAAGGGAAAATACAAGGTGTCGGTTAGGTCTGCAACTGAT
Organism: Nanorana parkeri; assembly: GCF_000935625.1. Classification (NCBI taxonomy): domain Eukaryota; kingdom Metazoa; phylum Chordata; class Amphibia; order Anura; family Dicroglossidae; genus Nanorana; species Nanorana parkeri. Next base: position 1,888,918 of record NW_017306315.1, read on the forward strand.
GATTATTTTCATAAATTTAATGGTAGTGGGCGAGTGCAATAGCCAGCCTGCTATTGGCCATTTCAAATTGCAATAGCCAATAGCAGGCTGGCTATTGCAGCCGCCCACTGCTTGCAGTGCCCTCCTACCTGCGTGGAGGAGATAGCTAGTGGATCCGAACAACTAATCGATAATGAGAATAGTTGACAACTATTCTCATTATTGATTATTATAGATAAGTTGGTTGCAGCTCTAGTGTTGGTAGTTAGGAGAAGCTGCTTTATAACATATTGATAAATGGACCATTAGAACAGTATTGGGATAAGACAGAAGTCGCATTATCTGGGCATGCACCAGTCTAGGCAACCTGCAGAAAATTCTATAAACGGAACAGTCACAGACCGTGACATACCTGTACCCAATCGGTGCATCAAGCTGGCCACAGAAGGGATAACAGAAGGCGAGCCATCATCGCATGACCAACACAAATGTCATGTGATCGTTGTGTAAGTGTGTGGTTGGTCAGCACAGATAGCACTGAATGCGTCACGACTCGCCTGGTTAGGCTGAATTAGGATAAAAGAAAATTGAAGTGTCAGCCCTGCCAAAACTTTATTCTTATTAGTTTTGGATAGCGCAGTGGAGAATTAAAATCCCCGTCAGGTTTTTACTGCTATCCGGGGCTCCGATTGAGAGTTTAACCATCACTTCCTCTGCCAGTGACAATGCTTTCACTAAACAGGAAGTGACAGATAATTTAATGTTCATTTCCTGTCCCAGTGACAATGCTTTCTCTAGACAGAAAAAGTGACACAGAGATTAACCCTCACTTCCTTTCCCAGTGACAACACTTTCTCTAGACAGGAAGTGAAAGAGAAATTAAAGTGATATTTAAGCTTTGTGTGTTTTTTGTATACATAGGAGGTGCATACAATAAGAAATCCTTTGTTCTTTTTATTAAAAATGTTCAGTTCCTTGTTTTCCAGTGCCTCTCTGCATCGCTATCCCCCGCCCCCTGCACGGGTGGCTCCATCAGCTAAGTTGAGCTGCAGAGGCACCCGTGCGTGCTTGTTCCCGGCCGTGCCTGCAAGTAGCTGTGTGCGTCCATAGGCCTCTCCTCTACACCTAAAAGGTTGACCGACGGCAGAAGGGGCCTAGGGCTCCTCTATTCTCAAACTCCTCCCCCGCAACCAGGAAGTTTGGATGGAGGATTGCTTCGGGGACAGGTAACTGTGTGTGGGGGGCAGGGGACTCAAAAAAGGTACTGGGCATTTTTTACCTTAACGCAGAGAATGTATGAAGGTAAAAAAATGTCCAGTCATTAGTAGACCTTTAACGTTCACTTCCTGTACCAGTGACAACACTTTCTCCAGACAGAAAGTTTCCAGCGACAAAAATGACAGAGATCAAAATGCTTTTTTTTTTCTCCAGTAAAATAGGCAAAAGGCTACAACTCCCATCAGATTGTTATTGCTGTCTGTGCCCCTTTTGTAGAGCCTCCTTCACTTCCTGTCTAGTAAAACCGTTGTCACCGGGACAAGAAATGAGAGGGGGATTCTCTTGGAGCCCCAGGTAGCTATAAAAACTGGTCAATCCGGATAACCCTGGACGTACACTTTAAAGTGACACTAAACTCCGGAGTTCAATCTTAATAATACATCCAAGTAGCTTAACTATGAACAACAATGTATCTTATTTGTGTGTCGCTCGGCTGTAGATCCTCCAATCATCTCTGAATTGGTGCCGACACTGTCCTTCCTTCTGGAGGGGGGCTACGTCTGTTCCCCATGTCACTGTGTGTGTGTTGTAGAGTAGTCACCGCTCCAAGCTCATTCCCGGGATGGACTACAATCTCAATACAAATTAGTAAATTTAACATGAGATTGTAGTCCATCCCGGGAGTGAATTTAAGATGAGATTGTAGTCCATCCCGGGAGCGAGCTTGGAGCGGTGACTACTCTACAACACACACAGGGAACATGGGGAACACAAGTAGCCCCCCTCCAGAAGGAAGGACAGTGTCAGCACTAGATATGTGCACCGCAAAAAAAAAATAGTTTTCTGACAAAACAAATGAAAACAAAAAACGTTTCCATTCGTTTCATCAAAGAAAACAATTATTTCTGCCGTTTCTAAGGCAACGAGCCTCCGAATCCACACACTCAGAATGCAGAACGAGCGACGGCCATGTCAGCCGCTGGTGCTTTCTGTGCAGATGCGCCGCCATCTTTGAGTGTATCTTGGTATACACCAAGATGGCGGCGCCCGTATGTTTGTGCTCCGGCATCTTGGTGTATATCAAGATACACTCAAAGATGGCGGCGCATCTGCACAGAACGCGCCGGCGGCCGATATGGCCACTGCTCATTCAGCATGAGATGTCACACTGAAAATACAGAACGAGCGGCGCCCATGTCGGCCACCGGCATGTTTTACGATTCCGCGCCGCCATCTTCGAGTGCATCTTGGTATACACCAAGATGGCTGTGCTCGTATGTTCGGTGTATACCAAGATATACACACAGATGGCGGTGCGTCTGTGCAGAACGCGCAGCAGCCAATATGGCCTCCATGCGTTCTGCAAATTAATTTATGTTTGCCTGAATATAGTTTTAGTATATTTGGGAATAAATTCGTTATTTCGGATTAGGACGAAACGCCAAATCAACTGAATTTAGTTGATTTGCAAGTTTGTCCGAATCCGAATGCTCATGTCTAGTCAGCAGCAAGTCAGAGATGATTGGAGGATCTACAGCCGAGTGACACACAAATAAGACACATTGTTGTTAATAAAGTACTTGAATGTAATCAGGAGTATTATTTTTTTTTTACAAAAACGGCCCGGAACGCGACAAAACACACCGCACCGCGTGTGCAGAAACGAATGCCGATCTGGTCCGCATTTGGTGTGAACAAGCCCCTATGTCTGTGTATTTTGCAGTTTTTCCATAAGGGCAAGTTCACACCAAGCGCGTTCCAGGAGCAGAGCAGTTAGGCCCGGTTCACACCTGGGCGTTTTGTGGCGCGCTCCTACGCTCTGCAAAACGCTCAAACACCGAAATCCCATTATTTCCTATGGGCATGGTTCACACCTGGGCGTATTACAGGCCGTATGAACGCGCTACAAAACGCCCTACGCCCAAAGAAGTACAGGAGCTTCTTTGGGGCGTTTTTGACGCGAGTATCCATTGGGATACAGCCAGGTAGCCCTCGGAAACGCATGTTAGTCGCGCATGTTTTTACCGCGAACCGCGGTAAAAACGCGCGACAAACGCGCATATTTGATACGCCTAGCTGTGAACCCAGCCTCACAGACCGAATCAAAACTGCGTCCAATGTATTCCAATATAATTTTGGGCTCTAGTTCACACCGCAGCGTTCAGTTCCAGAGCATGTAAAAAAAAACTGCAGCAAGCCCTATTTTACCTGCTCTGGAACGCATGCAAACATCAAAAACGCATGCAAAAGCACTGGAAAGCACTGAAAGCCCATTTTAAACTAAAAAAAGTTTACCAAAAACGGCCCGGAACGCATCACAAACGCGGCAAAAAAACGCGGTATATCACACTGCACTGCGTGTGCAGAAACGAATGCCCTTCTGGTCCGCATTTGGTGTGAACAAGCCGCTATGTCTGTGTATTTTGCAGTTTTTCCATAAGGGCTTGTTCACACCAAGTGCGTTCCAGGAGCAGAGCAGTTACAGACCGGATCAAAGCTGCGTCCAATGTATTCCAATAGTATTTTGGGCTCTAGTTCACACCGCAGCGTTCAGTTCCAGAGCATGTAAAAAAAACTGCAGCAAGCCCTATTTTTCATGCTCTGGAAGGCATGCAAACACATCAAAAACGCATGCAAACGCCCTGGAACGCACTGAAAGCCCATTTTAAACTAAAAAATTTTTAACCAAAAACGGCCCGGAACGCATAAAAAAAACGCGGTCTATCACACTGCACTGCGTGTGCAGAAACTCATGCCAATCTGGTCCGCATTTGGTGTGAACAAGTCCTAAATCTGTTCAATTTAAAACAAAAACAAAAAAAGTCAATAAAAAAAAAGACAATAACAAGTTCCATTCTGGGACAAGGTTGCAGCCTGAACTTTGCCCCGTTTGTTCAGACGTGAGGTTGGGGAAGGTCTGACTTTCCCCCCAGATCTCTAGTAAAGGGAGAACATATCACAGGGATTGTCCTCATCGCTCCATGTTTGGGTGAATTGTGTGTAGAAGAATTATCCTGATATTTAATAACAATCTATTTGTTGGGGAAAACAAAGTTGCACAAAGTCAGCTCACCTGCACATAAGCCGCCAGGGCGAAAAACAGGGACATCAGGAGATTGCAAACCCTCCAGAGTCTCAGCTGATACTCAGCACACAGTATGGAGCCCAGAGACCCCTTACATGTCCCCTCTACGGTCCTCACTACAGTCCCCTCCATGATCCCCAGTCCTGGCTGCTGTGCACAGGGAGGGAGGCAGCCGACTGTATGCAGATGGTATTCCTGATCCTCACTCTCATTTGCTGGCACACTTCCTGCCTGTCACAAAGTCCCGCCCCCTGCAATCATAAGCCCGCCCATAACCCCTTCCTCTAGTCCACAGCTTAACCCATTCATGACCAGTACAGCCCAAATAACAGAAGTGTTTTTTGTTGTTTTGTTATTACTTTTTTGTTCCCTATATTGTCACTATATTTTAATTTGCAGGAGAGAGACATTTTATTTCCTGGTTCACTGGATTCAGTATGTTTCAAGGTAATTTGTTGGGGGTAGGGGGGTTATTTTGTTTTTATTGGCTGGTGAATGAGAGTCTCAGCAGCATTGGTTGGCTGGTGAATGAGAGCCTCAGCAGCATTGGTTGGCAGGTGAATGAGTGCCTCAGCAGCATTGGTTGGCAGGTGAATGAGAGTCTCAGCAGCATTGGTTGGCAGGTGAATGAGAGTCTCAGCAGCATTGGTTGGCAGGTGAATGAGGCCTCGTTCATACCTGAACGTTTTGTAGCGCGTTCTACGCTCGACGAACGCTCTACAAAACGCTCAAACATCTAAATCCCATTGTATTCAATGGGTCTGGTTCACACCTTGGCGTATTTCAGCCCGTCCCTAACGCGCTACAAAACGGCCCACGCCTGAAAAGGTACATGTACTACTTTGGGCCGTTTTTGTTGCGCGTTTACATTGGGATACAGCCAAATAGCCCTCGGAAACACGCGTTTGTCGCGCGATTGTTTTCCCGCGAATCGCGGTAAAAAAAACGCGCGACAGACGCGCATATGCAATACGCCTAGGTTTGAACCAGGCCTTAGAGTCTCAGCAGCATTGGTTGGCAGGTGAATGAGAAACTCAGCAGCATTGGTTGGCAGGTGAATAAAGGTGCCCATACACTGCACGATTATCGTACGATAATCGTATGCGATCGGTTTTTCGTACGATAATCGAGCAGTGTGAACGGAGACGTGCGACCGTTTCTACTGTACGGTCGCACGTCTTCTGTCGAACCAGCATGTTCGAAAACCAGCCGGGAATCGTACGATTCTCGGCTGGTTAGAACGGTGCTCGGAAGATAAATGCTGAACGGGCCGGTGTGCGCACGCGCACACTGCCCGTTAAGCATTGCGGTCATCGGAAGCCCGCCCCTCAGGGGGGTGGGCTTGCGATGATCGAGAGTGCGATCTACCTGTCCAAGATAGGCAGATCGTACGGTTTTTTAATCCCTTTACAACCATCGCAAGACTAAAGTCTTGCGATGGTTGTAGAGTGTATGGCCACCTTAAGACTCTCAGCGGCATTGGTTGGCTGTTAAAGAAGACTCACAACGTCATTGCTTGATTGGTTAATGAGACTCACAGTGTAATTGGTTGGCTGCTGAATGAGACTCACAGCATGATAGGTTGAAAGGTGAATAAGATTCTCAGTGTCATTGGTTGCTAGAATGCAGATGGGTGCACCTTGACAACCTATGGCCGCCAGTTCATTGGAAAAGAATGATGCTGTGCGGGTCACACAGTGTTAATGGTTGCTAAGGTGCAAATGGCCCCACAGTGTTATTGCTTGTCATTGTGCACCCACCTGTGTCCTAGCAACCAATGATGCTGTAAAGCCCAGCTGTAAGTGGCTTAGCAACCCATGACACTCACACAACATCATTGGTTACTAGGATACAGGCAGCTCTGCAGGCGGTTTGCTTGAATGTTCACTGTACTCATATTTCAGGCTGGCTTCAGCGAACGTCCAAGCAAACTAAACCCTTGCCAGTTCTCTCATCACTAACGAGGGTCTACCTAAAGCAGGGGTGGGTAACCTCGGCCCTCCAGCTGTTGTGGAATCACAAGTCCTATGAGGCATTGCAAGATTCTGACAGCCACAGGCATGACACCCAGAGGCAGAAGCATGATGGCATTTGTACTTTCTCACAGGCTGGGGAGCCAAGGTTGCCTACCCTGACCCAAACAGGACTGTATGACAGAGCTACCTGTGCGTTGAGGTAATGCGTTGTATCATGCATTGTGCGGTAATTTATGATTGGTGCGTGCTGCGGTGCAATTCATTTCAAACGCCACCCTGATGCACCCTGCAGACACACATCAGACGTTAACATACGTATTGTAATGCATTGTACAGCATTGAAGGGGGAGGGGGCATTTCCAGGGGGCAGACAGGAACCCAGGGTGGTGAGAAGCATATTCATATCTGCACTGCTTGCTGTTGCCAACCCTGCGGGTGGTATTTACTAAAACTGGAGCAGCTGCACGCAGTAACCAATCAGCCTCTACCTTCAGTTTGTTCAGTTAAGCTTTGAAAATGAAAGCTGGAGACCGTGCTCCGAGCGCATTTCCTGCAGCGCAGCTCTCATGAGGCTGACAAGTGCCGGAGAGAAGCTGACATCTCTGTGCCATAGGTTGCAGATTGTCTCTGTCAGTGAGTGTGACGGTGGGAGGGGCGCACACGCAGCGTCATGTGGCTGCTGGGAGTGCTGCCATTCCTCTTCCCTATAAGAAGATGCAGGGAGTGACTCTGCACTGCAGCCCCGAGTCCTCTGCCGTAATGTGACTGACGTCAGCCGGCATGCCGGGTAAGACGGAGCGCTGCGCCGCTGTCTATGCGCTGCGACGTTCGCCGTTTAACCCTCACGCGGCTCCTCTGTTGGCTTTCATGCAGTAAGAATCGCTATTTGTCCCTTTATTTGTCTCAGCTCTGTCTGTGTTCTCTCCAGCAACAAGCGACCGTTTCTACTGTACGGTCGCACGTCTTCTGTCGAACCAGCATGTTCGAAAACCAGCCGGGAATCGTACGATTCTCGGCTGGTTAGAACGGTGCTCGGAAGATAAATGCTGAACGGGCCGGTGTGCGCACGCGCACACTGCCCGTTAAGCATTGCGGTCATCGGAAGCCCGCCCCTCAGGGGGGTGGGCTTGCGATGATCGAGAGTGCGATCTACCTGTCCAAGATAGGCAGATCGTACGGTTTTTTAATCCCTTTACAACCATCGCAAGACTAAAGTCTTGCGATGGTTGTAGAGTGTATGGCCACCTTAAGACTCTCAGCGGCATTGGTTGGCTGTTAAAGAAGACTCACAACGTCATTGCTTGATTGGTTAATGAGACTCACAGTGTAATTGGTTGGCTGCTGAATGAGACTCACAGCATGATAGGTTGAAAGGTGAATAAGATTCTCAGTGTCATTGGTTGCTAGAATGCAGATGGGTGCACCTTGACAACCTATGGCCGCCAGTTCATTGGAAAAGAATGATGCTGTGCGGGTCACACAGTGTTAATGGTTGCTAAGGTGCAAATGGCCCCACAGTGTTATTGCTTGTCATTGTGCACCCACCTGTGTCCTAGCAACCAATGATGCTGTAAAGCCCAGCTGTAAGTGGCTTAGCAACCCATGACACTCACACAACATCATTGGTTACTAGGATACAGGCAGCTCTGCAGGCGGTTTGCTTGAATGTTCACTGTACTCATATTTCAGGCTGGCTTCAGCGAACGTCCAAGCAAACTAAACCCTTGCCAGTTCTCTCATCACTAACGAGGGTCTACCTAAAGCAGGGGTGGGTAACCTCGGCCCTCCAGCTGTTGTGGAATCACAAGTCCTATGAGGCATTGCAAGATTCTGACAGCCACAGGCATGACACCCAGAGGCAGAAGCATGATGGCATTTGTACTTTCTCACAGGCTGGGGAGCCAAGGTTGCCTACCCTGACCCAAACAGGACTGTATGACAGAGCTACCTGTGCGTTGAGGTAATGCGTTGTATCATGCATTGTGCGGTAATTTATGATTGGTGCGTGCTGCGGTGCAATTCATTTCAAACGCCACCCTGATGCACCCTGCAGACACACATCAGACGTTAACATACGTATTGTAATGCATTGTACAGCATTGAAGGGGGAGGGGGCATTTCCAGGGGGCAGACAGGAACCCAGGGTGGTGAGAAGCATATTCATATCTGCACTGCTTGCTGTTGCCAACCCTGCGGGTGGTATTTACTAAAACTGGAGCAGCTGCACGCAGTAACCAATCAGCCTCTACCTTCAGTTTGTTCAGTTAAGCTTTGAAAATGAAAGCTGGAGACCGTGCTCCGAGCGCATTTCCTGCAGCGCAGCTCTCATGAGGCTGACAAGTGCCGGAGAGAAGCTGACATCTCTGTGCCATAGGTTGCAGATTGTCTCTGTCAGTGAGTGTGACGGTGGGAGGGGCGCACACGCAGCGTCATGTGGCTGCTGGGAGTGCTGCCATTCCTCTTCCCTATAAGAAGATGCAGGGAGTGACTCTGCACTGCAGCCCCGAGTCCTCTGCCGTAATGTGACTGACGTCAGCCGGCATGCCGGGTAAGACGGAGCGCTGCGCCGCTGTCTATGCGCTGCGACGTTCGCCGTTTAACCCTCACGCGGCTCCTCTGTTGGCTTTCATGCAGTAAGAATCGCTATTTGTCCCTTTATTTGTCTCAGCTCTGTCTGTGTTCTCTCCAGCAACAACAATGGATACAATTGTGTTTTGTAGCGATTTGTTACATTGTAATGCTGCCGCTATAGACACCACCAAGTGTGTCAGCAATCATAAGAGTGAAGCAATGATCCCCGGCCCTCTCAGCCGTCGTCTCTCTGCAGCGACGATTGTAACATGAGACTCACAGCAGAACCAGGAAGACCGGCTGTCCCCGGGGGCCGGAGTGTGGGCATCGGCTGCTGGCTGTGGCCCCGCAACAAGTGCTAAGGACACAGGTTCCCCCCAGTTTATAAACCCCCCCGCCAGGGGCGTCCCGAGGCCGGGTGTCACACGGAGTGGAGACCAGGTGACACCCCGCCATGATGTCATCATGCATGCGCGGTCATCTCATTGACACCTCCCGGCGGCCATCTTGGTGGTGGACGCCGCCAGCAGACAGAGAAGGGGATGTTCACCTGGTGGGATGCGGTATGTCGCCGGGTCCTCCCCTCTCTCCTGACACTGTCGGGCTCTTGGTCCATGAGCGAGTGCCCGACTTTTTAGATGGGGTGACACCAAAATGACTGTCACCCCTCCAAAGATGTCACCCGGGTGCGGGCCACCCCCCTTGTGATGCCACTGCCCCAGCTGCAGCACATTCAGCAGACCACTCAGAGCTCTCTGATCAATGAACATGGTGTAAACGAGCTCTCAGTCTTGCACAGTTGTACCGGCTCCTCTTCTCTTCTGATTTCACTGCACACTGCAAGCTTCTCACAATGTGCATTAGAACCTGCAGCAATTCAGATAGAGCTCCTCCTCATTTCCTGGGTGGAGGACATCCAGCATCATTAAAGCTTTCCTCCCCAGCCTGATTGTCCCCTTTCATTCATTGGATTTCAGTTCTTTCAATCATAGAGGCTCAGCATCATATGGGGGCGTTGCCTAGGGCGGTCTGTATGCAAATACAGCATCTAGGAACACCCACTCCTCCAGACTGGCATCCACCCATCAAGGCATCTTTATATTTGCATAACTCCTCCCCCTGCTTGCATGAGGGCTAAGGGCTCTTTTGTGAAAAGTACTGAGGCAGGTGCTGTGATGTTTTCAGGAAGCTATGTATAGCGCCCTGCTGGCCCCTCCCACCAGCTGTGGTTGCCGGCATTGCATACAGAAACGCAGAGGCCCAGTGATGACATCACCAGGTCTAAAATAAGGTTTGAAATGAAAACAGAAAGGATTCATTTAAAAGTATAATTTGCATATTTGTGCGGGCGGAGGGGAGGAGCCAGAGAAGGCAAAATATAACCGGATTAAACTTCAGTTCTAACAGAGATTCTTGTACATGCTTTATAATGACAATGTGATTGTTTTAGCGGCTGGATATGCTAGAGCTAACTCCAGCCACAGCTATGGGGAGGGGACAGAACCTCTGCCAGGTTTTTATCTATGGTCTGATGGAAATTTCCTCTTACTTCTCGTTGGGACAGGAAGTGAAGGGAAATCTTTGCTGTGGAGACACAACAAAAGACTTCATTCCAGTACAATGTGAAAGTTTTTGACCCCCTGGACGTTGCAGCTGTGGAGAAACCACAAATCCCACCATGGCCTCTGCCTCTGGGGGTCATGCCTGTGGCTGTCAGAGGCTTGCAATGCATCATGGGATTTGCAGTTCCACCACAACTGGAGTGCCGGGTTGCCCACCTCTGTGCTGAACCTTCTGTCGGGCGCACGCGCGGCAGTATTCTGATACCTGCCAGCGGCCATGTTGGTGAAGGACGCCGGCAGAGAGAGGAGAGGACAGTCATCTGGCGGGATGAGGTATGCCGCCGGGTCCACTCCTCTCTCCTGATACTGTCGGGCGTTCGGTCCATGACCGAGCGCCCGACTTTTCTGAGGGGGGTGACACCAAAATGACTGTGAGTCATTTTGGTGTCACCCCTGCAATGGTGTCACGCGGGCGCGGGCCGCACCCCCCTTGTGACACCACTGTGTCGGGTTATTATTAATTTCTGCGTATTCCTGTCCTGGTGACCACCTCTCCCCCTATACCTTGAACAGGGGTCACAGGGGCAGGAAGTGAGACAAAATGTCCACAATGGGGTCAAGAGAGGAAAAGATACTTCACAGAAGTATTAACCCTTTATAAGTTCATCCAAAACCTTTTGGCTGGAGTTTGGCTTGATCACATAATTATTGCTTATCAGGTCTGTTGTCCGATGAGACTTTGTCAGAAACTGAACTCACATTTTGTCTTTAGGGGCAGAAACGTTTACATAGCACGAAAATAACCAAATGGATGAAACTCAGGAGCCGCTGTTCACCTTCGGGGTCATCGCGGACATCCAGTACGCGGACAAGGACGACGGCTATAACTATGTGAAGACGAGGATGAGGTATTACCGGAGCAGCTTGTCTTTACTACAAGACGCGGCGCAAGAGTGGGCCTCCGAAACGGCCCGGCCGGCCTTCATCCTCCAGCTCGGTGACATCATCGACGGTTTCAACGTCCCCCTGGGAGCGTCGGAGACGTCGCTGGCCAAAGTTCTGGATGAATTCGATAAGCTGAAGGTCCCCGTCCACCATATTTGGGGCAACCACGAATTCTACAACTTCAGCAGGAAGCAGCTGGTGGAGTCAAAACTGAACAGCGCCCATCTGGGGGAGACCCAGGTAATATCTCCGGAGAACGGCCATGTCCCGGAGTCATTCTACGCTTACCACTTCAGCCCTTTCCCCAAATTTCGGATACTCCTGATGGACTCTTACGATTTCAGCGTCATCGGAAGAGATCCGACAAGCCACAAGTATGTAAAGTCCTTAAAAGTTCTGAAGCAGAAGAATAAAAATGCAGATTTGAACAGTCCCACAGGTATATAAAGGACACCTATGAAATGATTTCAATTGAAATATATCATTATGAGTATGCAATGAATCGGGTCAGCTCCAGAGATGTCAAATTAACCCATGACGGCCAATGTGGTCCGGGAAATTGTCCTAAAATCAGAGCGTCTCTTCAGTTTATCTCAGCACTTTATTATAACTCTTTTATTGCTACATCTAGCAATCTTTTATTCTCTAGAAAAGGCTTCACCATCTTACCAGTTATTGGGTGAGATACAGGGGCGTAACTAGAAATCACAGGGCCCCATAGCAACATTTTGTATGGGGCCCCGTGATTGCTAGTCATGCCACTTGCAGAGCCCCAGCGGAGAGTGACCCTGCAGAGCCCGCCATAGACTCTCTATAGAATGGGTCGCTATTGGGATTGTTACGCCACTGGTGAGATACAATCATCTCCCTGTACATCTCTCCATAGACCAGGGATAGACAACCTTGACACTATAGTTTTGTTAAAACTACAGATTCTATCAGCCCTCTGGCTCTTGGAGTTATGCCTGTGATCAGGGGCGTCCCGAGGCGTGGTGTCACCCGGAGCAGGCACCGGGTGACACCCCGCCTTGACGTCATTGCGCACGTGCAACTCTACCTACCGGCGGCAGAGAGAGGAGAGGACATTCACCCAGCGAGATAAAGTATGCCGCCGGGTCCCCTTTCGTGCAACTGTCGGGCTCTCGGCCCATGACCGAGTATCCGACTTTTCAGAGGGGGTGACACCGAAATGACTGACAGTCACCCTCTCCAATGGTGTTACCCAGGTGCGGGATACACCCCCCCTAGTGACGCCACTGCTGTGATTGTCAGAGTCTTGCAATGCCTCAAAGGACTGGTAGGCCCACATGAGCTGGAGTCCCAAGGTTGACTACCTCTTTCTGTACACCATTGGTGGAGGTGGACCAGGTGTATGACGTTTTTCAGACTGATTAATGGAGGGGGTAATTACACTGCAGAGGCATTTGGATGGGTGAAGTTCAGTCTTCCCCGCTTGAAGCATCATAACTTTGTATAAGGTGTTCCTGGTCAGGTAGGACCCTATATACATTTCCGGGGTACATTAAACACTAAATTGAAGCGTGCCACAAAGTAAAAACGACTTTGTCAGTACGTTCTAATACAAACTGTGCAGTCATTAACAAATCCTAGCAAAGCCGTCAGATAAAATTTGGTATATATGAATGGCATATGGCCACTTGCTACAATGTGCAGACAAAATGATAAGATACTGGCAGATTCCTTGGTGGGATGAGAAAGGTGGGATGATCCAGCATTCAGGATTTCATAGTTCCAGAGGAACATCAGGGGGCTCCATGGGGCACTATGGAAAGACTGCTCATGCCAAGTATCTGGTAGACCTGGTAGGAGACCAAGATGGCAACAGTGGCCATTGGTGGAGCCCAAGTACCTGTAAGAGTTACTCATTAAGACATGAACTTGCAGGACCACTTAAAAAGTACCCACATGATATAAAAATGACAATGCCAGGCATAGGAACCTTGTCTGGGGTGCAAACAGTTTAGTCAGCACAGGTAGCTGGTGGAGTCCCAAGGCACGGTTGAAGGCCAGATACAAGAGGGGATCATAAAACAGACCAGGTCAGCGGGTGTTCTGCAATGTAGCAAATCAGAGACCCAAGAAGGATCGCAAGGCAGCTTGGGGTCATCAGCAGGCAGGCATGGTGGTAGTGATACAGCAACCAAAGCCAGAGAGGGGAGCCAAGGTCATTAACTGGAAAGCAGAGTTCTAAGCGTAGGCAGGGTAAGAGAATCTGAAGGCAGGTCAGGAATGGAAGTCAGGTCAGTAACAGCAGATCATACACACACATGGGTCAGGTCACAGGGATCAGGATCAGGCTAAGAATGAAATGTCCTGCTCCTATGGCTTCTGTCCTGTGTTGGTGGAGGCTACATTACGGTCAACCATAAATTTCTTAGGTAGAATAGAGAAGGTGCTTCTCAAGAAATGTTGTTTCTTGCTGAAAATAAGACAGAGGCACCTAGTTTTTTGTTATTTGATATGGAAAAAAAGCCAGTTTTCAGTGTGCTCTTTGATGTACAGGTATGCATTTTAACATCTTGCTTTGTATCATTCCAGGTCTTGATGACCCCCAGTTTGTACAGTTCAATGGTGGAATCAGCCACGCTCAATTAAACTGGATTAATGACGTCCTCCAATCTTCAGATAACAATGGGGAGAAAGTGATGGTGGCAGGTGCGATTTTTACGAGATTTCAACTAGTGAGATTTATCAGGGGGAGATAATCTTCCGAACCTCATCAGAAAAGAAACCTTAAGGCCCTGTTCACACCTTTACGTTTTGTCGCGCGTTCAAGGCTCTATGAACGCTCTACAAAACGTACAAACATGAAAATCCCATTGTTTTCTATGGGTATGGTTCACACCTTTCCGTATTTCCGCCCGTCTGAAACGCCCTACAAAACGGCCTACGCTCAAACAAGTACATGTACTTGTTTGGGCCGTTTTTGTTGGGAGTTTCCATTGGGATACAGCCAAGTAGCCCTCGGAAACGCGCGTCTGTCGCGCGTTTTTTAACCCTGTATCGCGGTAAAAAAAACGCGGGACAAACGGGCATATTCAATACGCCTAGGTGTGAACCCAGCCTTAGGTTGGCTTTAGACATTTGTGTTGTAGTACGTGTTACATTTTCATGCCTTGGAAACCCTAGTATGGACCTTTAGCTTGTGGACTTCTCATTGTCCATCATATTGGTTCTTATAAAACAGAAATATTTCCCGTAGCCCAAACATTCTTCACTTGGACCCCCAACAGTACCGGCCCAGCAGTGAAGCCAATATGTTATCATTATTGTTCCATCCGAGTTGGTAAGGTTTAGTCACTTTCTTTAATATAGAGTGGAGTGCCCTGTATACCAGAGCTGCTGTCCCTGCCAGCCAATCTCTACTGAGCAGTTAGGAAATAGAAGACAGCATTGTGGGCAGGGTAAAGCTAGGAGACCCTAAAGGGGCATGGGCCATGTTATGACCCTACATTTATGGTGCCTTTCATCTGACCAGGGCCAGATTTACTCTTTCTGCTGCCCCAAGGCCAGGTTCCTCAATGCACCCCCCTACCCGCCAACCCCCCCCTCCCCCTCCCCATGAAGAATGGTAGACCTGCAGGCTGCATACAAGTGATCTGGGCGACATCACCAAGATCACTTGTACATAACAAGCGGCGGCTTCCCTGTTCTACATTTAGCTCTGCTTGCCCAATGCAAGGCTAAATGTAGAGAACAACTACCCACCTGGCGCCCGGAACTGCATGTCCCGGGTGTCGGGAGATAGGAATTCCCCACCCCTGCTGCCTCTGGCCTTGTGGGAAATCCGGCCCTGCATCTGGCTTAAACGTTTTGTCCATCTGAATCTCTTATAACCCCTGTCTCGTTTTGCAGGTCACCTCCCGATCTACCTTCCTTCTACAGACCCCATATGTCTCACCTGGAACTACCTTGAGGTCCTGTCAACGTTACAGTCCCATCCCTCCGTGGTGGCCTATTTTGCCGGACACGACCACGATGGGGGTTACTGTCAAGACGAACACGGGATCCACCACATAACCTTCAACGGCGTCATCGAAACCCCGCCGGACAGCCAGGCCTTCGCCACCATGGAGATCTATGAAGACAGGATGGAGCTGAGGGGCAGAGGCCTTGTCCCACACAGAACTCTTATTTACCGGAACAGCTAGCACTCCACCCACATGCAAAACATAAAAATGACCTGAACGAGCTGTTGACAATCTTTTCTGAATGTTCTTTATAAAGAGATGATTCCTAAATGATTCGTAAACAAAGCTGGATGAAAAAGAATAACATTATTTTGACAAAAACAGTCATAACGGTAACAATGCAATGACAAAATCCAAAACATATCACTGTAGCTTGACCTAGATGGGTGCCATGGGCTATTGCAATAGGGAATGCCTCTGGTCGCATGCTGAGCAGAAAGCCATATCCCGCACTGAAGAGACCATGCAGAACAGGAACAGGCTGCTGAATGTGTCAATTATCTGCTCTTAGTAGCCAACAAACACATCGCTGATCCTAAGCACCCGGCACTGCTCCCCCTGGAAGTCTTTTCTGATTGTGGAGAAGATGAACATCTTTCCCGCTTCTCAGAACGCTCGTCTATAGAATAGTTTTATATGATTGACTGAAACACACCATGAGGACAACAACACAGATTAGACATGTGCCATTCGTTTCGTTCCGAATTTTCGGATTTCCGAATTTTTCGGACCAATTTTCGGAAATTCGGAGACTCGGATGCATCCGAATTTCGAATTGCAGCTAAAATGGATACAAACGAATCGAAATTCGGACGAAATTTCGTAAATTCGGCTGCATCCGAATCCCGAATTACAGCTAAAACTAATGCAAACGAATCCGAATTCCCGAAATTTGTTAGCGGTAGTCCGGTCGAAATTTCGTTTATTGGACAAAATGTCATTAGCACCAAAGTGACAGGAAAAAAACATTTTTTTTGTTGTTTTTTTTTACAGTCTGCAGAAGATGAAATTCGTTAGCGGTAGTCCGGTCGAAATTTGGTTTATTGGATGAAATTTCGTTAGCAGCAAAAGTGCCATTAGAAAAAAAATAATCTACTGCAGACTGTAAAAAAAAAAAAAAAGAAATTTCTGTCACTTTGCTGCTAACGAAATTTCGTCCAATAAACGAAATTTCGACTGGACTACCGCTAACGAATTTCGTCCGAATCCCGAAACGAATTCAATTGTCGACCCGAAATGTGACTGGGAAAGACTGGCAAAGAGTCAATCCAGGCAGCTGGCAGAGATGTGATCAATATACAGGCAAAGAGTCAGTCCAGGCAGCTGGCAGAGATGTGATCAATATACAGGCAAAGGGTCAGTCCAGGCAGTCACTCCGATACAACACTGGAGGTAAAAGCAAATAAACAAGTGGAGGAAACTCTAGATCTATTTTTCACCTTTTGGGGGTCACCGCAGACATCCCGTATTTTGACATTGAGATACGCTTTAATAAATAAATAATAGAATTAGAAAGTTCCCTTCTGCAGTTTGCTTTTCCACCAGCAGATGGCAGCGGCGGCTCGCGCCAAACTTGACCGCTGGCTTCAGAGAGTCTGGAAGGCCGCGTCTGTTGTCCGCGCCCAGCGCAGCCCTGGCGCTGCGGTCAGTTCTCTGGCCCCGATGAGTTTTATTTGATCTCCGGACATTTGTTTCGCCAAAATGTTCCATTCACAATCACAAATATTTGCATGAAAAAAGCTATTCAATCCTTTATTTCTTAATCGGCGTATCTGACCGTCCGCAGCAAATATCAATAATCAATATCCCCCGATCCGTCCCATGACACCTCATTCACACGAGCATGTGATTATATGAATCTCAATGCGTATAAACGCAGGTCTTGGTTCACATATTTGGTGTGGTGGACGCTTAACGGTGGGCGGCCGTCTTTGTACGTGCCCCTTCCCCCCACCCCCGCGAGCGGGAAACGTGAACATCGTTTACAGCCGGCGACGACTGTTACATACAGGCGTTCGGGCAGCTATAGAGACGCCCGATCGCTTGTACCGCGCAGGGAGCGTGCACTGACATGTTGTTGCTCTGAAATTGGCACACGTCCACCCGCAGATCTCCCCTCCGATCTCTGAATCCGGAAGTGACGTGTATTACATCACTTCCACTTTCAGTCTGTCATTGCTTAGCCAAAGAAGAAGCAGGTGAAGCAGATCTGTGCTTCTCAGCTTCTTTGGGGTCTCTAGGTGACATTAGGGGTCATAGGGGTTATAGACCCCTGATGTCTCCATAAAGAGGACCTAGATACTTTTCTTTGCCTTGCTGCACTCCTTACCGAAAGTC
>NW_017306315.1:1907624-1909230 GCF_000935625.1 Nanorana parkeri
TGAGTCTGGAGGTATTGTGTGCTAGGCTGCTGGCGGCCAGACTGCACAGAGTCATTGGTTGCTAGGATGCTGGCGGCTAGACTACACTCATTGGTTGCTAGGATTCTGGCGGCTAGACTGCACAGTCATTGGTTGCTAGGATGCTGGTGGCTAGACTGCAGTTATTGGTTGCTAGGATGCTGGCGGCTAGACTGCAGTTATTGGTTGCTAGGATGCTGGCGGCCAGACTGCACAGAGTCATTGGTTGCTAGGATGCTGGCGGCTAGACTACACTCATTGGTTGCTAGGATGCTGGTGGGTAGACTGCTCAGAGTCATTGATTGCTAGGATGCAGGCAGGCGCACCATAGCAATCTGAGGCTGTTAGGCTGGGCAACCAATCAATGACCTTGTGCTGGATACACAGGGTCATTGGTTGCTAGGACACAGACAGAGGTTCGGTGGGCAAACTGCCCATATCATCCACCCAATTAGCAAACAGATTACCAAATCAAGGCCCTAGTGGCCTCTACTACCCCACTGACTGCCATGTGAGCGTGGAAAAGCTTCTGCAGCAGCTGTGGCTCTATGACTGACAGGCGAGGGCAGGGGCGGTTCTGCAGCAGCTGTGGCCTATGTCTGGGGGTAGAAAAGGTCCTGCAGCAACTGTGGCCTGCCTTACGGCTCTATGATTGACAAGTTGACAAGTGAGCTGATTGAGAGGATGTCCCTCAGCAGCCGTGACCACTCCCACCGCTGCAAGACTGACAGGAGGTTCTGCAACAGCGGAAGCGGAAAGGGGCGGAGACGGCATCCGGAACAACGACGCAGGGGGCGGGGCCAAGTGACGCAGCCTGTGTAGAGGAAGGGCACAGAGACGTCACGGTCACGACGGGGGCGGAGTTGCAGGAAGGTGGGGCCTGGTGACGTGACCCAGTCAGGTAGCGGAAGAGGGGTGGGTCAACTGCGTAGCAGAGCCGAAAAGGGAGGAGTCGGAACATGGTGACGTCACGGCCCGGGCCGGTGGGAGGACAGGCAGAGCGGAGGAGGCGGGACTCGGGACGTCACGGCCGGGGATCGTGGGAGGGGCGGCACAGTGGGGGTTGCTGCATTGCAGCCTTCATCTGAAATCTCATATATAAAAATGGCCACTTCCAACCCCGGACACAGCGGAGGAGGAGCGGGGCCCGGGGCTCCTGGGCAGCACAGCACCGTCAGCAGCATGCAGGGTGAGAGTCCGACCCCTTCCATGAATTCCCCTTCATATACCCCCCTGTGTATAACTCCACCTCTATATACCCCCCTCCCTGTATACACCTACACCTCCTATATAAACCTCCTATATATCCCTCCTTCCCTGTCTGTATACACCTCCTATATACCCCTTCCCTGTATACACATATCCCTCCTATGTAATCTGTATACACCTCCCCCCTCCCTGCATATACCTTCTATATACCACCTTTTATCTGTTGACACATTGTACAGCTTCCTGTGCTCCCCTCTAAACTGCCTCCCATATGGGATAAGAAACACTGATGACATGGCTGTTCCCCTTCAGCCCCAGAATTTTACCCCTTGACATCTGTCGCCATATGTGCAGTGCCCTCTCCCCCCTTTCAACCATT
>NW_017306315.1:1909290-1911338 GCF_000935625.1 Nanorana parkeri
CAGCAGTCTCTCCATTGGGGGCTGCTGAGCAATCTCTGACTGAGATCCAGCATTGTATTCATAATCTGCCCCTGTCATTTGTTTGACCTCTAAAAGCAAAACTCTGGCCCACAGCTGTGCTTTCACTACAAACCCCATCATGCCTTTGGCTTCGGGAGACATTCCAGGCTTGCAATGCCTTATGGGACTTGTAGTTCCACAACAGCCGGAGGGTTGGAGTTGCCCACCCCTGGGTTAAAGCCTCTGTTGGGGTTCTCAATCTATTGGGGGTCCTCTTCCAGTCCTGAATGGTTAACTGAATGGTTAACTGACTCGTGCCTGCGGCTGTAAGTCATGCAATGCCTCATGGGACTTGTAGTTCTGCTGCGGTGCCGAGGTGACCTACCCATGATCTAATCCATCCCTGGGTGGTGGCTGGGCCTGGGCTCTGTTGCTGGGGCGATAGTGGGTTGCCATGGCTTACCACTGCCCAACCTAAATTACCCTAATTTGTGTATTGCCCCCCCCCCCTTTATCACGCTACTTAATTGAGCTGATCTATAAACTGTCACTAATGGCAGCCAATCAGATGCTTTGACCTTTTTTTTTATTTTAATACTGCCCTCTGATAGGTCAAAGCTGGATGCTGTAGGTGGGAAGTTTTTAGTTTTGATGCCTGATGGGGCGTCTGTGCCCGCTCGCATTGCGCCATGCACGATGATGCAAAGGCGCGAAGCGTTCCATAGAGAACAATGTACAAGGCTGCCCACAAGCGTCCCGTCTGTTCAGGTGTGCAAAGAAACGTGCACTTACCTGCTGCCGTCACCCCTAGCAGCCACATGATGCCTGTTCTTGGCAGGCAGGTCGCCATGGCAACAGTTGCAGCCTTTGCTGGTTTTGTCAGTGAGGCCTTTGTTTACTGTCACCTTTTATAGGCAGCAAGTGACCTGCGACCCCCCCCCTCAATAACCCTCCCCTGTGTCCCTTCCCCGGGGCCCCTGTGAGTGCAGAGCCCAATCGACTGTATTTCTACCCCGTGACTGTATTTCTACCCCGTGACACCTGACACTCTGCCCAGGCCAAAGCCTGCATGCTTCTCTATGGGTTTCAAAGGGTTAATCGGCTTGTGTTACAGGAACCACGTGTACACACAACTTAACTTTAACCCTTCAAGTGCTGGCATTGTATTATGAATGCAAAACCCCAAATTCTATTCTTTATTTTGAGGTGAATTATTGGGGTACAGGTCAATTTTTGTCAACTGCTGCAACTACAATTTTTAAAGGGCACCTGTCATGACCAGTTTTAGACATGCGGCCTTAGTAAATTCTTTTCAGGAAGTGAGGCCCTTGTCCCCACAACAACCAAGCCTTTAGACCCAAAGGGTAATGAGACTAGGCCTTCCTTTTTAGATATTGGAAGTGTCGTGTATGAAGGACCATCTGTGTTGCCTGTAGCAACAAGTCAGATTTGATATTTGCGATGAAAACAATAACATTTAGTGGCCAATCAGACTTCAGTTGACTGCAGTCATGTTGGTGCAACTGCACTTTAGTATTGAACAAGCTTGTTGTTGCTGGACAACCGGAACTGATCACTCTTCTACTTCCTGTCCTGGTGACTACACAGGAAGTGAGGGGAGTCTCTTCCATCAGGGGCACATTGATGAAACCCATTTTCTGTTCCCTTCATAGCGGCTAAAATTGCAACGCCAGACCCACTGAATAATACACAACTGAAATTCTTGTATGTGAAGTCTTTTGGCTTGCCAAAGGGTTTGTAATTCACTACAGCCAGCCTTGTGATTCCCACAGTTCTCCTTCACCCTAGGAAGGTGACCACTCTACAGAACTCTGGTTCTGCTCCACAGCTTTCAGTGTCGCCTCTCTTCTTCCACACTGTTCGCTGGGCCGAGAATAGACGACACGTCTGCATGATGGGCGGCCAGTGGAGCTGCGCGGTGGGCGGCCAGTGGAGGTGGGCGGCCAGTGGAGGTGCGCGGTGGGCGGCCAGTGGAGGTGGGCGGCCAGTGGAGGTGGGCGGCCAGTGGAGGTGGGCGGCCAGTGGAG
>NW_017306315.1:1911793-1912401 GCF_000935625.1 Nanorana parkeri
AATTACAGATCCTCTGCACGCTCAGAGCTCAGCTCCAGACAAACAGCTGAAATACATTTTTGGCTATCCAGTCCTGAGATTTATACAGAGTTGTCATTCCGTACTGCCAGACTTGTGCGTTTCTCTGTAGCAGTTTTAACCGTAACTCTAGGTCCGTTCCCCGCCTCCAGCCTGTAATTGGACAGTGCTGGAGCAGCAGCAGATCACTCTCCTCCTGTCTGCACATTGGCATACTACCAACCTGATTGGCTCCCAGTCAGAGTTCTGCTGTTCAGAGAATTCCAATTGGCTGATACCCGCATTAAAAAAAATAAAAATAATATATATAATGTCTGTCCCTGCTTTCTATTTTTCTGCTCACACATATTACCTCATCACTTGGGAGGTATTTACTTCCAAACCTGCTCGATTAATTGAGTCACTTAATTTCCTTGTTATGCAACTCACTTTCTCCATAACACGCACCTAATTTGGACAGGGAGAATAATTAGTCGCCCCACTAATTACACTCTATGCGATGCTGAAGAATTATTTTGTAATGCACTGCGATCAATGAAATGTAAATTCTCAGTGTGGTTTGACCTGTTAAAACTGGCCCTAGACTGGGG
>NW_017306315.1:1912534-1915614 GCF_000935625.1 Nanorana parkeri
GGGCCCCCCAAAAATAAAATAAATTACAAAAAATATATAATTTTTTTTTGTTTTCTCTGTTAAATCTGCCAATGAATATATAAAAGTATTTGCTTGGCTGCGTTTTGGGGCGCCATTAACTAGTAATGTCCCCTTAAGCATGTTCCCCTGTTAGTTGCACTCCATATACGCGCATCAAAGCGCACACTTTTCTGCGCTTTGAACTGTGACCATGATATGCTACGGTGTGAACGGCGCCTTAAAGGAGAACTATGAGGCGGGTGCTTTTCACTCACCTCATAGTTCTAGCCGACCTGTGACAATGAGACTGTCACAGGTCGGCTCAGTAGATCGGGAGGGGAGCGAACACATACCGGCGTTCGCTCACCTCTCGATCCTGTCACGGCTCTCTGCCGTGACAGGGGAGGGGCTGGATTCCCCTCTCCCCGCTCCGATCCGCCAGCGCTGACTGGCGGAACGGACGGGGGAGGGGGCGGGTACGGCTGGCTCTGCCTCTAGATATCCATGTGTCACATTGTATACAATGATTGTGTTGTCATTCGATCTCCTACAAATGCTGTTATTTGGCTGGAATGCAGATATTCAATTTCTGTTTACTAACTTGCAAAAATATTTATTGAAATGTCGAGATTTGTTTGTTTTTTATGTTTACTTAATACTTGTATTTTGTATTTATTGCCAGTCTTTATTGTATATTGTGTATGTTTTTGGATAATGCTGTGATATGAACCCGCATTTGTGTTTTCTACTTCAGGCCTTCAGATAAACTTCTGTGACAATGGCCAAAGTAAGAGCTGAATTCCTTCTAGCATTGTGCTCAGTCCTGTCACCTCCATCTTGGTATTGGGAATGTATCCACTGTCACTCCCACTAACTGCTGTTTAAAGTGGACTGGTCACATTGATGTCTCTCACAACAACCTGATCACAAAAAAAAAAACAATGCACACCAAGTCTCATCTGTATAATGTGGGGTCCAATCTGGAACTTTTTTGCTTAAAGGAGAACTATGAGGCGAGTGCTTTTCACTCACCTCATAGGTCTAGCCGACCTGAAATTTGAACTTGTTCCTATTTTATACACTTTTTTTTGTTTTTAAAGTGTCTTTGTGAGCCTTTTTAGATGGCCTTACCACAGGGGTGGACCAAATAATATAGAATTCAGGAGGCAGCTCCATTGGCAACTAGGTTGTAAATTTTAGGGAGCATTGTCTACCTGGTTCCTGGGATCCAGCCCTGGCTTACCTCGTATTTTTTTTTAGATTTGATTGCTCCCTGAAGACCACAGGAACTAATCGGACTCCAGTTTTCCATAGTAGTATCTAGTTCTCCAAGAGGAATGGTTGTGATGGATGTAGAGGCCTACAATATGACTTGAGTCAGCAGTAAGCCTACAAAGAGTTGCCTTGACCATGTCACGGCTTCACTTGATGGTGTTGATCAATTCTACTTTGAGCTGGATGTTCTGTCAAGATCAGTTCTTAGGCAACTGACGTGACTGAAGGAGCCAGTTTTGAAGTGTTCCAGATCACCTTGGTGTAGAAGACTTTGCTTCTGTAAGGTGATCCACATTATACTGATAAGGTGACGTGGTGTTGCATTGTAAGCCGATTGGACAGCTATGAAAGGTTTGGGTGTTTTTTTTTTTTTCTCCGGGGGTGTCCACTTTTATCAATTCTTCTGCCCAGTCTATGGACCATCTGGTAGATGTACCACCTTCTATCGGACCATCTGGAACACTTGCCTTCTATTGGACAACCTGGTAGACATACCTTCTATTGGACCATCCGGTAGATGTGCCTTCTCTTGGCTCAGACATCTTGTTCCACCCCAAAGTAAAGGGTTTTACTAAATACAACAACACTGCAGGTAGGCTGCTGCAATTCATCCATGCTGATATAACAGAGCTTCTTCTGGTCTAGTCTTTAGTTTCTTTTGTGCACTGTTTTGTCCTGAAAAGTAAAATTTAACATCTAGATTGTTGAAATTCAATGGTCACTCACTTTAATTTTGATGCAAGAGTTGTCTGTTTATGTAGCCTTTTGGACATTTTTGAAATCGAGATATGCCTCGGTTATTATAGGTAAGGATCTCAGCTCCCCTCTCGATGCCATAGGAGGGAAATGAAATAGCTGAAATTTTCCCAAAGCATTTGATAAATTAGGTTTTTTTTGAAGGGTGTGTCCATTCTTGATAAATATTCAGATGTTAAATCTAGTTGGAGGCTTGGAAGAATCGGGCCCGATCAGTAGACTTTGCCGGTGCTCTGTCATATGCGCATGGATAACTTCTTGCAGAATTCAAACTTTGAAGACTTCGTTTGGAGGGGAAAGCCAAGTTCACTCCATATTGCTAATGCGAGGACTTTTTAATTTTGGTTGAAGTGGACATTCCTTTTATCTTTGGTGGTGGGAGTCTTTTTAATTTTGTTACCCAAATCAAAAAAATTGAGAGGAACCAGCTTCCTAGTTGGCATACTTGTCGCAATGCTTTAATTCTTCCTTCTCCTGGGCTGTATGAAATTTACTATTTTATTATATTTTCTTGAAATGGAAATACTTTTTATTTTATCTTTCGGGGTAGCTAAAATTGAGAAGGTGTTGACTGGTCCACTTTAAAGAGACTCGCCATAAAAATGAATGTGTATTGGATTTGTCTAATTGCGAGTGGGAAACTGTACAAGGCGAGATGGTTCTCCAGGAAATCCGACTAGATGATAAACGCGAACGGTTATCATCTCCAGGCTTTGGGTACTCAGCTATAAAATTTCAAGACTTGGCTGGACAACTGGCCAACAGCAAGCAGGGCTTTCTGTGGTGGCCTCCATCAGTGGTGTACATTTTGGATTACTTGTGGTTTTGTTATTTGGCAAAGAGATCTAATGTATACCTTCTTTTAGTTTCTAAACTCCAATTCCCATCATGCCCTCTGAATAAGCTGCAGAGGACCGAAAACAAAAAAAAAAATTGGTTTGGGTAACCAAACGGCACCTCTTGTCCAGGCTCGTCTTAAAATTTTCTGCCATTTTTAAAATCATTGCTCATGTTTAATATTTTTGTTTTTATGGTGAACTTTTTTTTTT
>NW_017306315.1:1915686-1916448 GCF_000935625.1 Nanorana parkeri
TTTTTAAGCTTCTCTCAAGCAGCAATCCTTCAGACTATTGCCAAAACACACGGACTCCCTAAACCTTTACAAAATGGCCATCCCGTCATTTTGTTTTGGTGAGCTTGAGCAAACGGTCAACGTTGTTGATTTTTCATTTCTTCACTCTAAATCTTCAATTAAATATTTATATTGTGATTATTGGTATAGAAATAAGTGGATTGCTGCTTTTCAGATTTTTATTTTTGCTTCATTATCAGTTATGATTGTTTAAATGTCAACTTTTTTTTATATGTTGAAAATGTTTTCTCTGGTTCTTGGTGATACTTTAATAGAAAGTTGTCCGGAAATTGCCTCCAACAAATCGCGCCCAGAATTTAGAACAACTGTATAGCTGCTAATATGAACATATCAGTTAAATAGGTGTATTGTATATTTCCTGCAGCTGCAAAATAAAGACCAATGTACAATGGGGGGTAGGACATTCTTATGAGGATCTTAGATGTAGACCTTCTCCATTGACTTTGAATTTGAATGTGGCCCCCTCTTTGTCTGTGGTCCCTTCCATTGCCAGGGAGAAATGTTCTAAATATGCCATTTGTAAAACGTGGCGGTTTTTGAGAATTGGGAAATTTTATATCCTGGGGTTCCATTCGGGTATCTTTTTGTCATTGAGTTTACATCCTTCAAACCTCAACAGTCCTCTCTTAAGGTGCCCATTCACTTTTGTGGGGGTGACACCAAAAGGGCTGACAGTCATCTTGGTGTCGCCGCCCCCCCCCC
>NW_017306315.1:1916489-1917806 GCF_000935625.1 Nanorana parkeri
GGCACTCGGTCATTGACTGAGAGCCCGGCAGTGTCGGGAGAGAGGAGGAGACTTGGCGGCATACCTCATCCCGCCGGTTAAATGTCCTCTCCTCTCTGCTGGTGTCCATCACCAAGATGGCCGCCGGCAGGGGTCAATAAGATGACTGTGCGATGATGTGATTGCGCACGCATGTGGCGATGTCATGCGTGATGACGTCACGTCGAGGTGTCATCCGGTCTCGGGACACCCCTGCCCATACACCTTAAAAATTATCTTTCTATTTTTATTTTTTTTTCTTCGTACGCCACTAATCCATCCAGTTTCATACGTTTAAAAAAAAAAAAGTTTTGTAGCTTGACCGATCGGGGAAATTCGGCCAGTTGTACAGTAACTGTGATAGTTGACTTTCCATCAACTGGCCGCTTTTATCGTACGAAAGCCCGATCTCGCTCGGAAATCGACCGATAATGGCAAGGTGAATGGCACCTTTAGCAGCACCCAGAAGGAACTCTTTTATCCATTGTAGCCAATCACTGGCCAATGCAGATTTGTCACCTTTAACCCAGTGGCTTTCTGGTTTAAAGGGGAACTCTGAAGACCTTCCTATAGTTTGTAATGTCTAGGGGCAGAGTCATTGGGTCCTTTTTTAAAACTAGTTATATGTGTTTTTTGTTCTTACCTGAAGCCCGGAGGAGCTGCTAATAGACAGATTAGGGGATCTCATGGACCAAATGCCCAGGGTAATTTTCTGTCCGTGGGAGGCTTTCTGTGCCTACCCCCTTTACTAAGGAGGGCACTCGCCAAAAAAAAAATCTGCATTTTACATTGCTTTCCCGTTCTCTAGTGCAAGTTGCAATGAAAACGATGGAGCACGTATATTTGCCGTGACACTCAGACCTCGTTAAAGAGAGCAGACAATCTATTTTTATTTCCATATAATGCAGACACGCAGCAGCTATCTGGTGATGTCTTGTGTGGTCCCCTCACCCACTGAGGCTGCGGCACCAGCTGCGTACATCTCTCCCCACCCCTCCACACACACACGCACCACCGTTCTGTTTGCAGTCAATCAATAATGCATGGTCCATGTCCCTGTGTTGGAGAGGCATCATTTCTGGGAATAGCGCTGAATAATTATCAGCCCGCTGCTCAGGTGACTCACTGATTAAATCTGTCATTTCCCAAATTATCCCGCCTTTCCCCGTATGAGGCGCGGTAAGTGGAGCAGAACGTATGACCATTGCCGGGAAGCTGGTTAATATGGCTGCCGAAATAACGTTAATGGGGCTGTTTTTACACTTAATTCAGATGTACAATGGTAGACAGGCGGGGGGA
>NW_017306315.1:1917817-1930279 GCF_000935625.1 Nanorana parkeri
AAGTCATATGCAAAATAGGCTATTTTTGTTGAAATGTTTATTTATTTTTTCTTAAACTGAATTTTAAAGTTGTAGTTTTCAGTCTTGGATAAATGTTTTTCAACTTGACTCAAACATTGTAATGCATGGTGTAGAATATTATTATTATTTATTATTCTTCGCTACATCAGCTGAATGAACCATCCTATTCACTGCATGTCCTTTTAAGTGACGTGTATTATTTTGATATTTTTTTTTTTTTTTTAAGCCATTGAGTTTCCTAAAAAAGTTGATCACATCGTTATCGCTCCTTTTTACTGCTAGCTTCAGGTTGCCGGAAGCAGAATTTAATTGCGGTCTCTGGAGGACATCAGATAAAAGAGCTGCGTAACAAAGGGATGAAATAATGCTTTGTGAGAAAATAAAGACTCCAGCAGCTAAATGACCATTTCATGTGAAAAATGTTTCCACTGTGTAGATATTGTAGAGCAGAGTATTTCAGGAGAGGAGAGTTGCATAGTGGAAGGAGCAGAGTCCCCCAGCTGAGAGGAACATTTCCTCTCAGCTGAGGAGGGAGCAGAGTCCTCCAGCAGGGCAGAGTATTTCAGGAGAGTTATAGAGGAAGGAGCAGAGTCCTCCAGCAGAGCAGAGTATTTCAGGAGAGGAGAGTTATAGAGGAAGGAGCAGAGTCCTCCAGCAGAACAGAGCATTTCAGGAGAGGAGAGTTATAGAGGAAGGAGCAGAGTCCTCCAGCAGAGCAGAGTATTTCAGGAGAGGAGAGTTATAGAGGAAGGAGCAGAGTCCTCCAGCAGAGTATTTAAGATGCCACTTTGGAATGCTAGTAGAGATAATGAACAGGACCGTTCTCTGTACTCCTGGGAGTATATAAGGTCTCTCTTTGTGTTATCATCCAGCGGTTGTTTTGTGGGTAATTTGTTTTGTTTATTTTTGGCTCCACAGGTAAACGGAAAGCACTGAAGTTAAATTTTGCTAATCCGGCCTTCAAAACCACAGCAAAATTCACTCTGAACCCCACCATCCAACCTACACACATGTAAGTACTGAGGATCCGGGATTGGGATCCCCCTACTCCAGCATCTGCCTCTGCTCCTGGCTCTGTGTTTGTGCCCCCCGGGTGCAGTGACAGAAGCTGACGAGTATAAACCCTTCCTGTGTCTGTGGATTGCGGCCAGTTCGGAGCATTGGGTGCACAAACTCCTGCTTGGGTTTGGTGGCGTTTAGAGCGTGCCATTTTTTTGGTAGAACTACTTGAAGGACTACAGTATAATGCAGAAGCAGGAGGTCCACTGACCTATGAGGAGATGCTGAAATCATTCAAAACAGCCAGCTGCACCTAATATACAAGTTGTCTGTGCCCTTCTCTTTGCATTGTGCTGACAGATCACAGAGCAAAGTGGGAGGGTTTTACTTTTTTGTCCTGGCTGAGTTCTAAGGTTCAGAGCACACGCACGGCTCCTGATTTTAGAACCTTCTAGACCCAAAGGACCGTACTCATTATTTTATTGTTGGGTTGTTTTTTTTTTCCGGAAAGTACATTGCGGGTATTTGGCGTACATGGGTTGTTTCTTTGACACTGCCTAGTTAGTACATCATAGAGACTTGAGTTTCAAGGAGACCTAGTACCAAAACCTAAAGTGTGGCCCAGTAATGGTGGTCACTGGCCAAGTGATGGTGGTCACTGGCCAAGTGATGGTACATGATTACCCCTCCTAGCTCAACAAGATTACAAAAAGTGGACCTTCCACCTCAATGTCAAGGTCTTCTTATTCAAGTTGCCCACTCCCTAAAATGCTCTTTTGGGGGGATTACGCCACATGAGATCATATACTTGCCTTTCCATGATTTCCTTTCCGCTGCACCTAGGCAAGGGTGATGTTCTCCTTCTGGCAAGGTCATAACAAGGGATATTACACTAAACTGCAATTGAGAAATGTCAGGAAGGGAGCAATTCCTCAATGGCATTGAGCGTGCCCTGTACCAATAATGGGTCCAGTCACACACTGACATCGTGGATAATGCTGTATTTAGGCCTTTTTTAGGCTACAAAAAATTGTGGTGCCGAACTGACTTCTTGCAGCAATCTAAATATTTTTGCTAGAACTATATTATCCAAACTATTTTAGCAAACATTCTACTAATATGTTCTCATACTACGAGGTAGAGAAGTGCTTCTCAGTTCCCAACGGCAGGGTCTGGTTTCCAGGTGTTTGTAAACTGGTGACATTGGATGGCCACCATGTTGCCTAGAACACGCATTTGCATCAGTTTGCAGCACTTTTGCAATTACTACATCCTTTCTAGGGTGACGACACTGAAAGCATAAATGTGACCGTGGCAAGCTGGCTAGAGCAGTTAGATGCCCTTTTTGCACTGATCATTTGCTTTGTTTAAATGCAGACTGCTTCAAGTTCTCCTAACAAAGGCCTAATTCTAAGACCCAATTATAGCTAGTATTAGTTGGTCACATTCAACTGGACTTGTTGAAGACATTTTAGTAGCTTTCTACAAACCACTTAATTTCTAATGTGTCCGGAACATACCCTGGTATTTATATCCATACAGATACCACAAGCCCATTAATCCAATCTCCTTGGACAAACATCTGCCTTGACAGTCCATGAACAGGATGTGAGGTGTAAATATTTGGAGCCACTCTGTTCTAGTGACCATAATCCTATCCCTTGGTGTCAGTCTACATAGGTGTTCATTCCTCAATTTAATTGGCTGGAAGTGTGAATTGTCAAAGTGCCGGTTTAAAGATGGTAAAACGGCATATGTGGAAGACCATGTCAAAAGCCTCCAGTCCTGTTCATGGATAGCCATTCCAGTTTGACATAGATGGCCTCTTTCACATGTCTTGCGACGCATTTGTCCTCTTGTCCCTCACTGACCTCGATGGGATGGAATTATGCAACTAGAACAGGGTTCCACAACTTTCACAGTTGCCATTCTGTTCTTGGACAATCAACATCTGCCTTGTCCCATTCCATGGTGATTGAATTAAAGGAGAACTATGGGGTTAAGGCTTTTCCCATAGTTCTCCTTAGGGTAACGGGAGGACACAAACTAGCGTCCTCCCGTCACCCTAATCTCGGTAAACTGCCAGCTGTAGCTCGCGGTATACTGAGACGCTGAAGCGTATCCCGACAATTATGTCTGGATCCGCCCAGCTGCGTGAGTGACAGCTGTCTCTGCCTATCTAGAGGCAGAGCCAGCTGTACCTCCCCCTTCTCCATCCGTTCCGCCAGTCAGCGCTGGAGGATCGGGGAGGGGGGAATCAAGCCATTCCCCGGTCACGGTAGAGGGCCGTGACAGGATCGAGAGGTGAGCGAATCCCGTTATTTGTTCGCTCCCCTCCCGATCTACTGAGCCGACCTGTGACAGTCTCATTGTCACAGGTCAGCTAGAACTATAAGGTGAGTGAAAAGCACTCACCTCATAGTTCTCTAAGTTGTCTGTGCTGCCCATGTAGATCTAATTCCTGACACTCATTGGAGGTAAAGAAGTGACTTGGATAAGCTACAAAACCTCTTCCAACAATAAAGAACAAGTCCACATGAATGTAAGTTACTAGCTACAGTATACTGTGGCCTGGATAAATGAGAACCTTCAAAAACCCAAAGTCCATCTGTTATCTGGGATCCCCTTTTGCTTGACTGTAATGCAGGAAAGAGATTCCTATAAACATACATTGCAGACGCCATACCATTAAGGTTCTTGCTGCCACTTTCTATATAATTTGCCTTTTTAGAAGGTTGAATCTGGTTGGCGATGCATCATCACATCGCACAGCTAGGAAGAGGATCCACCCAGACCACATATGAGGAGCATTGTGAGATCTTAGTATAGGGAATTGGAACTTGGATTCCGGGGAACTTGGTGGACTGAGTTTTGCACAGAAGTAATATTTACGGGTTAGCAGTTCACTGGGATCGGCGCCTCCACTGGCCCATGATGCATCTTACAATACTGGTATAGCAAAAAAACTGCCTTTTCATTTTACTGATTGTGTATTTTTCCCTGTATGTTGTATTTTAATTTTTCTAAAAAAACAAATGTCTTGCATCTCCCACTCCCCACAATTCATGAGTTCTTGGTAATATGTGAATAACTTTTAAATACGCATGCCCGTTTTTTTCTTATTATGTCGTCACCCATAAACCCACCGCTTCCTTTGTGCCTCCTTGCCTTACATAGGGTGCAGAAACCAGTTGCCGTTAGGAACCTCGAGACGAAGTCCTACCAAAAACCCGAAGTGCGGTTTACTGGCCCGAGGTCGTTCAGCTCCAGCGAGCAGGCCACAAAAAGCAGACTGTAAGTTTGTCCTTCTATGATGGCTGACCTTGCAAAGTTCACACGTCCCCGCACTTCACAGGAATACAGCCTACCTCATCACTAGCAATTACTGAATTTCTCACACTTGACTCCTCAGGAACCAGGCAAAGTTCTATTTTTGGATAGAGACCGTTCATAGTTTAATTCTTCCTCTTCCATATTATGCTTGGGATTTCTACACTTAATCACGTGGGGTTGCAGCTGGCACCTACAATATCCCTGCAACTGACCTAGATTAATGTTAAATGGCTACATAAGACCCACCATGAGTCGTTTACCAGCTCTTTATACTTTAAACTGCACTACACGGACAAAAGTCAGCGATGACTGGCGGAACGGACGGGGGAGGGGGGCCTCACCATCACACCTATTTGAACGCATTCCAAAACCGTGGGCAATAATATGGAGTTTATGGCTAAAACATGCTCCACCCTTCTAGGAAGGCTTTGCACAATATTTTGGAGGGTGTCTGTGGGAATTTGTGCCCATTTTGTGAGGTCCGGTACTCAGTTTTGAGACCTGGCTCACAATCATCATTGCAGTTCATTGCAAAGGTGTTCAGTATGGTTGAGGTCTGGACTCTGCAAGACACTTGAGTTCCTCCTCACCGAACTGGTCAAACCATGTCATTATGGAGGTGGCTTTGTACACAGGGGACAATCATGCTTGAACAGAAAAGGACCTTCACCAACTGTTAGGACAAGGTTGGAAGAGCACAATCATCTAAAATGTCTTTGCTGTAGGATTAAAGCGAGCCTTCTGCCTGCCCAACCCGCTTTCATAAACCTCATTAACATTATTTAACTTAATATAGGAAAAATGATCATTGTTGACTATATAGTGTCTATTTTCCTTCATGACATCGCTTCATCGACCCCACGTTTGAAAACCCATGTGACTATTTTCAAAATATACGTCAATGGTGGACAGCTTCGTCCTGATTCTTTGTGCGGGCCCACCGATGAAGCCGCTTTGTTTACCCATTGCCATGTGAGCAGCAGGCATTAAACAGACCAATGAATGAACCCAAACCTTGTGGGATTTCAGTATTTCGTGCATAGCTCTGCATCTGTCTCCATGCACACGTAACAGTAACGTCATCTGTGCAGTAAAAAAAAAAAAATCCCAAGATCTCGCAGTTTACCATGAAACTTTTCTGGAGAACATTGGCAAAATGGCCTTCCAAGGGGGCAGTAGGAAGATGGGTTTTGTCACTAGAGCCTCAAGAAACCGAGAAGTAGAAAAAAGTTTTGTTATCAGAAGTGGTTAACTGTACATGTGACTATAAACTGATTAGTGTTCAACATGCAGAGCTGATATTTGGAACTGAAACTAGCTAATCGATTATCAGAATCATTAACGATTCTCATTATCGATTTAATTGGTGTGGGCACCCTAGTTCTCTCCTCTGCGCTGGTAGCCGTTTTTTTTCAATGGATCTGTGCCCCTCCCCCTCCATTCCCCACTGATCCCAGCAGGGATCGGAGGCTACACAGACCCCTGCAGCTGGTGCCCACCAGTGAGGAGAGCTCCACCAAACCTCCCCTGCTGCCACTGCATCGGTTCTGTAGCTCTCTTCTCCCTGCTGGGAGCCCGCTGCAGTCTGTGTCCCCTCCAATCCCTGCTGCTCTCCCCTGCCTGTATCAGAGAGCCGGTCCGCCTGTCCAGTGGGGAGGAGAAAGTGGTCAGGAGGCCAAGTGTGGTGGTGCGGGAAGGAGTGCTGCATGACTATCAGAAAACACGTGAGATCTTTGCTGATCATTCACTCTAATATTCAGTGATCAGTACTGATCACTATGATGTTTGTAAATAATTGAGGACATAGTATTCAGAAACTGTGTCCCCCAATTATGAGTTAACAGGAAGTGCTCTAAATCACTTCCTGTTCATTCATGGTTGTGGTCATAGTATCTGTTTACTATCGCCTCAATTTCTGAATGAACAGGAAGCCTCTGTAAGGAGTCCCTTCTTTTCATTCAGTGCTGTGGCTGCAGAAAAATCGATTGAGGACTGTGTGTCCACAATACCCCCCCCCCCTTCTTTACATTTCCTATATCGGCTAACTAATAGATTATGGAAACAATCATTAGTTGCAGCCCTACTGATATTTCGGTTGAGGGAAAAGGTTCACTTTAACAGTAGCCTTCACTGGAAACATCTGAACTCAGTCATTCGGAGAAGGGGGTCCACATACATTAGAGCTGTGTATATATTTTCTTCTATGTGTAGTCTGCGGGATGGTAACGTCTTCACAAAGGATGTCTGCTTTGTTTCCGGATATACCTTTTCCACCGGCTGCAGCCTGGTCTCATGTGGTGCAGATTACTGCTTTTGTTTGTGTGGAAAGCGGCAATAAATTCGATCAGCTCAGATTTACTACACGGGACTCGACAGAGCCCGGAATTACATTAGGGCAAACGTTATTCATTGCCTCGTTTATCACTAACTGCAAAGACGCTCTCGGGAATTATTAGCAGCTAATGACTGCGGATTGGTTAGAAGAATTTAACCATTTTGGCATCGGATTCGTGTAAACCAGGAATAAAATTGAACGGCTTTAACCCAGCAGCTGATCCTTTTCAGCATTTCCTCAATGTATCAGTTTATTACCCGTCTATTGTAGAGGAAGGTAACTGCAGCCGTATAACGATTTCTAGTAAGATACAAGTCCCTTCTCTTAGTCACTTATAATATTTGCTGTCATCACCTGGATAATTCTAATAATGAAGAACCTTTTTGTCTACGCTGTTGTGACCAGATGGTTCCTCCCAAGGCTGAGTTGACACTCTCCGATTTGACCTGCAATATGCTTGGGCTGAATCTGGGTTGGTGTTGTGGAGCAGAATGTGAACCCCAGAAAACTATATTCTGGATGTGTAGTTTAGTAAATTGTCTTTTGACAGTCCCTCCCAGCTGCAGAATTGAGGACAGGCGGGTGCATTTGGTGCATTAGATAGTTTGTCTTTATGGTTTTGTTTTAACATAGCTTCCCTTTTAATCTGTACAGAGAGCGCTTACGAACACACAGCATCGAGTCTTCAGGAAAATTAAAGCTCTCCCCGGAGCAGCACTGGGACTTCACAGCGGAGGACCTGAAGGACCTCGGCGAGATTGGGAGAGGAGCGTATGGATCTGTCAATAATATGATGCACAATCCAAGCGGACAGATAATGGCCGTCAAGGTGAGCTGCGTTTCCAGCATGGAAGTACGGTGGAGCCATTTTTTTTATATAACAGCCAATGGTGGATAATTTGGTGTAAGCGCTCCTACATGTTGGAAATGTCAGGATATGTTGTGTCACATGCTACTGTCTTTAGCTTTGACAGTTTAATTTTTCAGGCACTGGGGGAAGCGTTAGTCTTGTCAGTTAGGAATAAGTTGGTATATAGTGGGAAGGGGGGTGAAGATTAGACATGTGCACTGCCAAAAAATTCGTTTCGTTTCGTTTTAAATTCGGATTTGTGTTATTTCGTTTTTCGGGATTCGGGTGTGAAAGTCATTTCGGATTCGGACGAAATTCGGTAGCGTTCGCACGAACGTTCGTTTCGTTTTCTGTTCTTATTCGTTTCTTATTCGTTTGCAGCAAAAGTGACATTTGAGGGGGAAAAATATTTTTCTCCTTCTCTAATGTCACTTTGCTCCAACGAACGAAACGAATAAGAAACGAATACGAACAGGAAACAAACGTTCGTGCGAACGCTACCGAATTTCGGAAATGGAAATTTGGATTCGTTTGCATTCGTTATGTCTGTAATTCGGATACATCCGAATTTACGAAAATTCGTCCGAATTTCGATTCGGAACGAAACGAATCGCACATGTCTAGTGAAGATTACTACCAGGACCGGCTGCACACCAAAATAGGTTTCATTGGCTTTGATGGTTTGTTTACTATTAAAGGACTCTTGTCAGGTTCTTAAACTTCTATAAGCTCCCTATGCTGGTTTGTCTCTCCTACCGCCGTCTGTCCCAGTGTTATGGCCTCTTCAGCATTCAAAGCTTCCGGGGCTGTCTGATGTCTGTGTCCCCCACGCTGCGGTTCCTCCTTCCGACCCACCTACGTCAGCACTGTTCTTGTAGTAACGTTTGTGCCATGGCCAGAGGAAAGCAGAAATTGAACACTCCAGGAAGTTTTGAATGCTGGAGTCTTGTGGAGGCTGCACAACATGCGCTGCCAGAGAGGGAAGTATAAAGTATATCTCTTCTATAGCAGGGAACCCTGCCACCCGGACCCATGGACCCCTTAGCTGCCCTATACTGATGCTCCTCGTTAGCTGATGCAAAATACAGGGTGCTTCTAGTTATAGGGGGGAGCATGTTATGTGAAGTGACATTATCGCCACCACGCCATCTGAAACCTAGACTATACTGATCTAGACTATATACATTTCCAAAAGCTGAAGATCACAGATCTGATTTCAGGTTCACAACTTTGATTATGCAAAATATCAGAAAACTGTATAGTTGCCTTGACGCGTTTCACCAGAATGGATTAAAGTGTTTTTGTAACGTCTTAATGTGGAATTCTACAGTACACATGACCTAATATAATCAAATGTGTAACTAATTCCTCTAAATCCCCATTTTTCGAAATGTTGTAATTTCACGGTCGAAAGAGAGCTAGATTCTGCTTTCCCACTAGGTGCCTGGGATGGGGCGGAGCCTCACATACTGCTCTTGTGATCCCGCCCCCTGCAGAATCCAGCTGTAATGACAGTGATGCTCTCCTGCAGGTGTCACTGTCGCTCTATAGCTAGGGGCGCAGCAGGAGGTGGGGCTACCTGTAAAATCAAAGGCAGACCGTAGGTCGATACGCCATCCTGTGCACTGATGCAGGAGAAGCACTAGACAGCGCGACGACGATAAACCAGACGTTGGTACCCTGTGGTTTTCATTGTCGTGACGTTCCAGGTAGCCGAGGCTGCTGGAAGGATCAAGCTTACTGGAGGAAAGGAACAAGAAAGCGCATCCATGACGTGATTTCCTTTTTGATTTTTGGTGTGAATGCACCCTTAACCAGTTGACATCCGCGGTGTTAAACCCCCTTCCCATCCAGGCAGGGAGGCTCCAGGGACTGGTGTAAGAGCAAGCCAGCTCTGTGGATCAGGTGATATTATAGCCCCATAGACAAACTAGCACTTAACCCTTGCTGTGCAGGCAGGGGCATCCCGGAGCGGGTATTGGGTGACACCCCGCCGTGTCATCATTGTGCATATGCGCAGCCATCTTTGTGATACCTGCCGACGGCCATCTTGTTGATGGATGCTGTCAGTAATTTTGGTGTTACTCGGGTGTGGGCTGCACTCCCAGCTAAATTGACAGTCCATCTAACATGGAACCCATCCACGTTACCAGAATATGAAACTGTAGTCTAAACTGTCCACTTTAAGAAAATGTCTAACCCCCATTTTTTTTTTTTTTTTGTCCTTCTGTCCTACAGAGGATCCGCTCAACTGTGGATGAGAAGGAACAGAAGCAGCTGTTGATGGATCTCGATGTGGTGATGCGAAGCAGTGACTGTCCTTACATTGTTCAGTTTTATGGGGCACTATTTAGAGAGGTGAGTCCTCGGGCACATTCATGGCTGAAATGATCAAGCCATAAAGAGGTGTTCTCTTGCTGCTTTGTGATTGGCTGCCTGTTGGGACAGGTCGGAAACGTTGGAGGAAAGGAATTTTCGGATAGCTGCCAAAATGGATATGGGGTGAAGGACATAGGGGTT
The DNA here is from genome assembly GCF_000935625.1 of Nanorana parkeri. Classification (NCBI taxonomy): domain Eukaryota; kingdom Metazoa; phylum Chordata; class Amphibia; order Anura; family Dicroglossidae; genus Nanorana; species Nanorana parkeri. The sequence continues at coordinate 1,927,876 of NW_017306315.1, forward strand.
GTCTAGATATGGGGCAATGGCAGCACAGAACCAGAGGCTTTTGGTCACATGGGCTTTCAGGAAGGAGAGAATCCTAAAGAGTGACGCGATCACAGTAATGTGCTCTGCCAGTCGCAGCAAGTCCAGTTTTATATTAGTTTTTATTGGTCACAAAAACATTTCTGCACGGATCCCTACGGCTTGGCGCTTTCATCCTCACTCCGCATAAGCTTGGAAAGGTTGGCATGCTTTTCCTTCTGGGCACATTCTATTTTTCACGAACTTTTTGCAGTCATAAGGGAACAAGATGACTCTAGTTGGAGCTGGGGTGTGACACTACAACTGTCACGTCGGCACTACAGCTCAGGAACTGAGCGATCACATACCGCTGATCACTCAGCTCACACTTCTCCCTGCGGAGAGCATTGTCTGTCAGTGACCGCTCCCTGCAGGGATTCCCTCCTCCCCTCTCTATTCTGCTGGCACTGACTCGAGGGATAGATGGGGAGGGGGCAGGCACTGCTCTAGAGAGGCGCAGCCAGCTGTCAATCAGGCATCAGGGTGGATCCCAACAATAGTGTCGGGATCTTTCACGGCTGCAGCGTTGTTGGCAAGTAGCAGGCTGTAGCCCGCTAGATGCCAACTTTTTTGTAATGTACTCCTCTGACCTAAAAGAAAACTATAGCCAAAAAAAGGTTTGGCTTTAGTTCTCTTTAACTATCTTATTGGTCAGTTTGATGTCATGTCTCAATCAAATATCCCTTTTTTATTTATATGTACCATCTCCGCTCTCTTTCAGGGTGACTGCTGGATCTGTATGGAGCTTATGGCTACCTCGTTTGACAAGTTTTACAAATATGTATATAGTTCATTAGATGACGTTATTCCAGAGGAGATCCTCGGCAAAATCACTTTAGCTGTGAGTAAATGCTTCTAATATGAACTATGTGTTATATTTTAGATATTTCATCTAATGTTTCATTTCTAGGCGGTGATATGTATGTATGACATTCCGCAGTGCTTTACCAAGAACAGCGAGCCATTGACATCCATGTCACACCCAAATGTCCCTAATTATTATTCAGTGCTTTTTACAGAGGACACTGCAGACACTGTCTCCACCGTAGCCATAAATGCTCAAACGGTTTATGGTTTTAGCTGACTTTAGTATTTATATAGCGCTGTCAATTTTTGCAGCACTTTACATAGTGCACATCCACCTACCCCTGCCCTCTAGAACTATCTCACATGCACACAGGCTCCCATATAAAATTTGCCCTATCAACCTACCAGCATGTCTATGGAGTGTGGGAGGAAACCAGAGTACCTGGAGGCAACCCACACAAGCACAGGGAGAACATGCAGACTCTTTGCAGTGTCCTGACCGGGATTTGGGCTGGGGACCCCCAGTGCTACAGGGCAGAAGTGCCAACCACTAAGCCACTGTGCTGCCCATAATGTTGGGTGGAATGGAGCCCTCATGTCTGGGTTCCCTCCACAGTAAACTTTCAAATGTCATGTAGATCGTATCCGTTATTTACCCTGACAGGCTTGGAGTATCTTCATGTTTCTGAAGATCTGCCCTGACGTTCGTTGTGTTCTGGAGGACTCTGTAGCAGTCATGTGACCTCTGTAGCAGTCATGTGACCTCTGTAGCAGTCATGTGACCTCTGTAGCAGTCATGTGACCTCTGTAGCAGTCATGTGACCTCTGTAGCAGTCATGTGACCTCTGTAGCAGTCATGTGACCTCTGTAGCAGTCATGTGACCTCTGTAGCAGTCATGTGACCTCTGTAGCAAGAATTGTATCCTCCAGAATTAAATAATTATTGCTGTTTGGTTAAAGTTTTATCTCTGCTGATTTCTTCCTATATTACTTTTCTCCGGCAGACTGTGAAAGCATTGAACCACTTAAAAGAAAACTTGAAAATTATTCACAGAGGTGAGCAGACTCTGCGTGTGATATTGTCACGTTTACTGGTGGATTTTGCTAGTTAAGGTTTATGTTTGCATGATACAAGTGACCTAAGAATCCAGAGGAGATGTGGTTTAGGTGGGAGAAGTGTGCTTGTCTAAGAAAAGTTCAAGGGTTAAAAAAAAAAAAATAACCCTTGCAGTGGGGTTAACTGCTCACTGCACACTGTTTCCTTCTCTTATACTCCAACCCATAGAGGAGACTTCCGGAGCCTGATTAATAAAGGCGCTCTGATCTGGTTTTATAAATGAGCTTCAGAAAGCTCCATTCGCCAGCCATGATGTTGCTAAATTGATTGAGGGCTGAGTACAGAATGGTGGATGTTATTGTCCAGGTGTTGGCTTTTTTAAGGGTCCAATCAGACCTTGGCTTCCTGGTGTGTTGCCTTAACACGTGTATGTGTGTGTGTATATATACATACCAAAGCCCGAACCTTTTTTTTTTTTTTTTT